>NC_059217.1:49101214-49213714 GCF_020615455.1 Coregonus clupeaformis
GCCACTCTGGCATGTCTCAGGAGCCATTATTGATCCCATGCAACATTTATTCAGCCCTGTATGAACTAATATCCATTCAGCTCAATTTGTGGGACTGTCCTTAGTTTAAATGGTGTTTAACCACTGAACTGAATACATGGAGTTCTTTGGCCAGCTCCGCCTAGTTACTCAACCCACTTTATAGGCTAGTGTATGGGTGTGTGTTCAGTTTATGAGGAGCGGTGTGTGTGTGTGTGTGTGTGTGTGTGCTTGCATGTGTGTAATATGGGAGGGCAGTAGCTCTGAGGAATGTGTTCTCTCCCCCACTGTTCCACTGAGATTCCAACAAAACAGACAGACAGACAGACAGAGAGAGAGAGAGAGAGAGAGAGAGAGAGAGAGAGAGAGAGAGAGAGAGAGAGAGAGAGAGAGAGAGAGAGAGAGAGAGAGAGAGAGAGAGAGAGAGAGAGAGAGAGAGAGAGAGAGTGAGAGAGTGAGTGAGTGAGTGAGTGAGTGAGTGAGTGAGTGAGTGAGTGAGTGAGAGATAATAGAAAGACAGGAACAGAGAGAGCGAGGCCCAGCACTACAGAATGGTTATATCTGAGGTGTCCATTTCTTATCTGGATGGGCGGCTTTAATTTAATTTATGAGGCGCTCAAAACTGTTGGTGAACCAGTCGAAAACAAAACACACGTGGACGTGGTGGAGAGAAACAGGGAAACGTCTGATCATGGATTAAAGACATGACACCAGCCAGGGAAATCAGAGTTCAATGGGACAGCCTTAGGGAAATCAGTTCAATGGGACAGCCTTAGGGAAATCAGAGTTCAATGGGACAGCCTTAGCGAAATCAGTTCAATGGGACAGCCTTAGGGAAATCAGTTCAATGGGACAGCCTTAGGGAAATCAGAGTTCAATGGGACAGCCTTAGCGAAATCAGAGTTCAATGGGACAGCCTTAGGGAAATCAGTTCAATGGGACAGCCTTAGCGAAATCAGTTCAATGGGACAGCCTTAGGGAAATCAGAGTTCAATGGGACAGCCTTAGGGAAATCAGAGTTCAATGGGACAGCCTTAGGGAAATCAGTTCAATGGGACAGCCTTAGGGAAATCAGAGTTCAATGGGACAGCCTTAGGGAAATCAGAGTTCAATGGGACAGCCTTAGGGAAATCAGTTCAATGGGCCAGCCTTAGCGAAATCAGAGTTCAATGGGACAGCCTTAGGGAAATCAGTTCAATGGGACAGCCTTAGCGAAATCAAGGACAGGTGTGTTTGTGTTTAAACAGACCTATAGTTCTGCTCCACTAACAGACTCTTAATACCACGACTGATATAAACATTTGAAAACATGTAGACAATCCTCCATTCACCTCTCTTCTTTCATTCTTATCCTCCATTCACCTCTCTTCTTTCATTCTTATCCTCCATTCACCTCTCTTCTTTCATTCTTATCCTCCATTCACCTCTCTTCTTTCATTCTTATCCTCCATTCACCTCTCTTCTTTCATTCTTATCCTCCATTCACCTCTCTTCTTTCATTCTTATCCTCCATTCACCTCTCTTCTTTCATTCTTATCCTCCATTCACCTCTATTCTTTCACCCTTAGGGTGATCCATGGAGCACAGACACCAAATTAGAACAGATTAATTTTGGTCTTTCGTCCGTGGACGTGTGGAGTGTGTGACGTAAAATGCGTGGGCGTGGGTAATTGGCTAAACGGATGGTTACGTATCCGTCGGCCCGTCAAAAGTTCAACTCATCTGAACTTTTTGTCCGTGAAAATTGATGGAAATTGTATGGATATGGATGCGTCATCTCTGCTGACCGTCAACGTACGACTCCCACTGAGAAGCATTGGAAATCACTAGTTAATTGAGCTCAGGTGCATCCTATTTCCATTAATCATCCTTGAGATGTTTCTACAACTTGATTGGAGTCCACCTGTGGTAAATTCAATTGACTGGACATGATTTGGAAAGGCACACACCTGTCCCACAGTTGACAGTGCATGTCAGAGCAAAAACCAAGCCATGAGGTCGAAGAAATTGTCCATAGAGCTCCGAGACAGGATGGTGTCGAGTCACAGATCTTGGGAAGGGTACCAAAACATTTCTGCCGCATTGAAGGTCCCCAAGAACACAGTGGCCTCACTCACTCTTAAATGGAAGAAGTTTGGAACCACCAAGACTCTTCCTAGAGCTGGCCACCCGGCAAAACGGAGTAATCGGGGGAGAAGGGCCTTGGTCAGGGAGGTCACTCTGACAGAGCTACAGAGGAACCTGTGGAGATAGGATAACCTCCCAGAAGGACAACAATCTTTGCAGCATTCCACTAATCAGGCCTTTATTGTAGAGTGGCTAGACGGAAGCCACTCCTCAGTAAAAGGCACATGACAGCCCACTTGGAGTTTGCCAGAAGGCACCTAAAGGACTCTCAGACCATGAGAAATAAGACTCTCAGGTCTGATGAAACCAAGATTGAACTCTTTGGCCTGAATGCCAAGCGTCACGTTTGGAAGAAACCTGGCACCATCCCTACGTTGAAGCATGGTGGTGGCAGCATCATGCTGTGGGGATGTTTTTCAGCGGCAGGGACTGGGAGACTAGTCAGGATCGAGGGAAAGATGAATGGAGCAAAGTACAAAGAGATCCTTGATGAAAACCTGCTCCAGAGCGCCCAGTACCTCAGACTGTGGCGAAGGTTCACCTTCCAACAGGACACCGACCCTAAGCACACAGCCAAGATCAACGCAGGAGTGGCTTCGGGACAAGTCTCTGAATGTCCTTGAGTGGCCCAGCCAGAGCCCGGACTTGAACCCAATCGAACATCTCTGGAGAGATCGGAAAATAGCTGTGCAGCAACGCTCCCCATCCAACCTGACAGAGCTTGAGAGGATCTGCAGAGAAGAATGGGAGAAACTCCCCAAATTCAGGTGTGCCAAGCTTGTAGCGTCATACCCAAGAAGACTCGAGGCTGTAATCACTGCCAAAGGTGCTTCAACAAAGTACTGAGTAAACGGTTTGAATACTTATGTAAATGTGATAATTGTTTTGTAAAAACATTTGCAAAAATGTCTAAAAACCTGTTTTTGCCTTGCCATTATGGGGTATTGTGTGTAGATTGATGAGGGGAAAAAAACAATTTAATCAATTATAGAATAAGGCTGTAACGTAACAAAATGTGTAAAAATTCAAGGGGTCTGAATACTTTCCGAATGCACTGTATATATACTCGGAGTGAAAGTATCGATATAATATCATCCAAAATAATATTGCAATATGTAACTATCGATTTTTCCCCCATCACTAGAAATCACGGATAAGGATCAAATCAACAAGACAGTCTGGCCCCGTTATACTCCTTCTGATCATCATCGCCTCCTTCTTTCCTTCTTTTCTTCTCGGCTCTCTTTGATCGGGAACCAGCGTGTCGTGTGTGTGCGCGTGTGTCAGGAAGTACACGTGGTTTTGTACTCTTTGATGATAAAGGACTAAGATCCCTCATATCTACTGTCATTTGGAGGATAGCTGGAGGGCTGACAACACACATGCACACATGCACACGCCCCACCCCCACACACACAGAGAAAAGGAATTAGCTACAGGGTGACTGTCTAAATGATTGAACACTATATTTTTTCCCTCCCTATTTGTTCCCTCTCTCCTTCCTCCTTTCTCTCCCTCCTTTCCCCTCTCTCCCCCTTTTCTGTCAACTCACAGGTGGTGCCCTCCCGTTAGAAACACACAGAGACCTGCTTGACAGCGCAGGACGGAAGGAGGGAGGGAGAGAGAGAGAGAGCGAGAGAGAGCGAGAGAGCGAGAGAGCGAGAGAGCAGACCATCTGTGAATCACATCAAGGCAGCTGTGGTTAGAGTGGACTGCAGTTCTTTCACGAACGAGAGGCAGAGGGGGACAGAAGTGGAGAGAAGGAGAGAGAGAAGGACAAAAGGAGAGGGGGCCTGGGTGAGTTTCCAAGCCCAGGACGGTGAACCCTGATCAGGGGGACTTTCAGGCGACAGTGGGGTTAGACCAGGCCCCTGGAGTTCCTTTGGAAAAATGAGGAACTCTGAGAAGACAGTGTTTAGGCACAGGTGAAAATCAAATGAATCCTGACTCTAATGGATTCTGCGATTACAGCATGGATTGACATTTTTTTCTTCTCATCTAAAGGGACATTTACGTTTTTTCTGTGGGCGTTTTTCTGTGTGGAAATGTGTTGCTTTTTTCTACATGAATTTGGAGTTTCAAATCTTTCTAGTGTGGATTTTAAGGAGGCTGTTTAGTTGACTCTGGGGATCTGAAACTGCCCCACTCATCTGAAGGGATATAATCAACATTCTGGAGTTTTTTTCAAGTATGGATTTTGCGTGCACTAACTGAGAGTGCTTTGTAACCTTGGTAACCAAGCGGTAACCAGGCGTCAACTGAGCGGTAACCATGGCAGCAGCCTATCGCGTGGTAGTGAGCAGTGTTAGTTGCTATAGCAGCGTGGTGGTGGATCGTCGGGCTCAGAGTCACGCGGTGCACTACTGCTCCGGGTCATGTGGGGCGCTGTCCCAGGGACTGGACTGTACTGTAGCCCACCGCAGCACCTGCTCCGAGCTGCTGACCGCCCCCGAACACACACACACTCACACACACCCCGACCCCTCACACAGATTCACACACAACCTGACCCGAAACGCTAACTCTCCTCACCAAAACTTCAACACCTGTAAACTTAGTATCACCAGCTCTAACGGGAGTATTGGTGTTCCTAATGATCCCCTCTCTAACAGTGTTTATGGTGTGGTTGGTGAGGACAGTCCTCCATGGCGAGGTAAGAAGAACAACACTACTACCAGCTCTAGTCCTGACCGGCCTCTCCAGAGCTCTGCCAGTCTGAAGGACATCACAGGAGAAGCCATCAACCTGGCCAGTGGCAAACTCAAAGAGTTCTCCTTCGAGAAGCTCCGCCTCTCCACCAGTCACGTGACCTTCAGGAAAGGTCGCAAGGTCAGGCCGGACTCCTACAGCCGTCGGTCCACGGACCTCGACATCGTCTATGGACACTTCACCGGGAACGTCGGAGGAACCGGGAATGGGACTATTACCGGAAATGGAAACGCCAATGATGAGAACCTGCCGCCTTTCAGCGACACCCCCAAGGTGCTCAAAGGCCTATCGCCTGCTAGCATCACCGCCGGGGGCGGGTCTCTATCCTCAACCAGCCTATCCAGCGTCTCCAGGGGCGGGTCCACCGGTAGCCTATCCAGCGCCTGCTCCGGTTCCTTGGAGGCGGGGCTAAACACAGTGGCGTCTCTCTACCTCAGCTCATTGGCCGACGAGTCCCTCATCGCCCGGTTACTGGAGAAGACCCGTGCAGGGGAGGAGGGAGGAGTGGGAGGAGCAGGGGGGGAGGACATACGTGCCTGTCTGGACATTCTGGTCAAGTGTTCTGAGGACTTGAAGAAATGTACGGACATCATCAAGCAGTGTATCAGTCGGAAGAGTCCCGGGGGAGGGGAAGATGGGGGAGCCAGCCCTGAGAGCATCTACAGAGCTGTAATGACCAGACTGAGCTCCTACCTGAAGAAACTGCCTCTAGAGCTGGAGGGGGCTGGGTTAGGGTTAGGGTCAGGGGCTGGAGGTCAAGGGTCAGGGATTGGAGGTCATAGCGAGTTGGCCGAGCTGGTTAGTAGTCTGCATATGCTGCAGCAAGCTGCTGTCCCCTTCTCACCCATATTTGGGAATGATCAACCGCCACGGTATGAAGACGTTGTTCAGAATCCTCCCTTACCCAAGAGCAAGGCTATACTGGCATCCTCATCCATCGCTCCAGACTCCTCTCTCTCTTTGTCCACTACACCTGAGACAGCAGGGAGACATAAGGTTCAGACCAACGGGCTGCAGCACACACACTCTCCCTCACCGCATACACACACATTGTCCATTTCTACCCCTCCATCCCAGGCACACACACCTTCATCACAAACACACACTCCGTCAGCGCGTGCACCCACTCCGTCCATCTCCCCCATGGAGGCTCTCTTTATTGAGGAGGATGCAGACCTGGGAAGGGGGCTGAACAGGACTTCCAGACACACACACTCACACACACCGACCAGAAGCCTCACACACACTCACAGTCGGAACGGGACAGCTTTTAGTCCACACACACCCCCCAGCTCCGCACACACACACCTCAGCCCCAATCTGCCACACGCACACTTTACACACACACTCCAGTCCACCGGTGAAGCACTCACCTCCCCCCCAACCTCCAAACACACCGCTCCTGTCACTCATAAAGACGACGACATCGACAAACTTCTGATGGACTTGGAGTGTCTGTCACAAAGCATGGGTCGGGAGAGAGACAGAATCAGAGAGGGAGAGAGCGAAAGAGAGAGGGAGCCTCCTCTCCCCGCTAAGACCAGACAGAGGGGGACAGGACAGGGGATCACCTCCCCACAAACCCAACCCTCTCTCCAGACACAAACCCAAATCAACCCCCAGGCTCAAAGGCCTGTTCCTGTTAGCCACCTAACCGCTAACGCCCAGGCCACTAGGTCGACCCCCAGCTCGCCTGCTCCTCTCCCCAAGGCAGAGGGCAGCGTGGTGGGGCTGGGAGATGAGGAGGACGGGGCCCTGCTGCTGAGGATACTGGAGAGCATTGAGAGCTTTGCCCAGGAGCTGGTGGACTCTGGGGGTAGTCCTGGGAACACCGGGAAGACTGGGGCTCAGAGCAAAGAGAAGGAGGTGATGAGACTCCTACAGGACAATCTGGCTACTGCAGCGAAGACTGACACTATGACACAGACACAGGCCAAACTACCGTTATCTCCACCAGCTGGTCAAGGTGATTGTCCATATCTATCTATTCCCATCCATGGTATTGTGTATGTGTTGCATGGTTCTGTGTTCTATGTATGTACAGTGGGGAAAAAAAGTATTTAGTCAGCCACCAATTGTGCAAGTTCTCCCACTTAAAAATATGAGAGAGGCCTGTAATTTTCATCATAGGTACATGTCAACTATGACAGACAAATTGAGAATTTTTTTCTCCAGAAAATCACATTGTAGGATTTTTTATGAATTTATTTGCAATTTATGGTGGAAAATAAGTATTTGGTCACCTACAAACAAGCAAGATTTCTGGCTCTCACAGACCTGTTACTTCTTCTTTAAGAGGCTCCTCTGTCCTCCACTCGTTACCTGTATTAATGGCACCTGTTTGAACTTGTTATCAGTATAAAAGACACCTGTTTACAACCTCAAACAGTCACACTCCAAACTCCACTATGGCCAAGACCAAAGAGCTGTCAAAGGACACCAGAAACAAAATTGTAGACCTGCACCAGGCTGGGAAGACTGAATCTGCAATAGGTAAGCAGCTTGGTTTGAAGAAATCAACTGTGGGAGCAATTATTAGGAAATGGAAGACATACAAGACCACTGATAATCTCCCTCGATCTGGGGCTCCACGCAAGATCTAACCCCGTGGGGTCAAAATGATCACAAGAACGGTGAGCAAAAATCCCAGAACCACACGGGGGGACCTAGTGAATGACCTGCAGAGAGCTGGGACCAAAGTAACAAAGCCTACCATCAGTAACACACTACGCCGCCAGGGACTCAAATCCTGCAGTGCCAGACGTGTCCCCCTGCTTAAGCCAGTACATGTCCAGGCCCGTCTGAAGTTTGCTAGAGTGCATTTGGATGATCCAGAAGAGGATTGGGAGAAAGTCAGATGAAACCAAAATATAACTTTTTGGTAAAAACTCAACTTGTCATGTTTGGAGGACAAAGAATGCTGAGTTGCATCCAAAGAACACCATACCTACTGTGAAGCATGGGGGTGGAAACATCATGCTTTGGGGCTGTTTTTCTGCAAAGGGACCAGGACGACTGATCCGTGTAAAGGAAAGAATGAATCGTGAGATTTTGAGTGAAAACCTCCTTCCATCAGCAAGGGCATTAAAGATGAAACGTGGCTGGGTCTTTCAGCATGACAGTGATCCCAAACACACCGCCCGGGCAATGAAGGAGTGGCTTCGTAAGAAGCATTTCAAGGTCCTGGAGTGGCCTAGCCAGTCTCCAGATCCCAACCCCATAGAAAATCTTTGGAGGGAGTTGAAAGTCTGTGTTGCCCAGCGACAACCCCAAAACATCACTGCTCTAGAAGAGATCTGCATGGAGGAATGGGCCAAAATACCAGCAACAGTGTGTGAAAACCTTGTGAAGACTTACAGAAAACGTTTGACCTGTGTCATTGCCAACAAAGGGTATATAACAAAGTATTGAGAAACTTTTGTTATTGACCAAATACTTATTTTCCACCATCATTTGCAAATAAATTCATTGAAAATCCTACAATGTGATTTTCTGGAAAAAAAATTCTCATTTTGTCTGTCATAGTTGACGTGTACCTATGATGAAAATTACAGGCCTCTCTCATCTTTTTAAGTGGGAGAACTTGCACAATTGGTGGCTGACTAAATACTTTTTTTCCCCACTGTATCTGAACTGAACTGTGCCTTTACCTACAGATGGACCTGTATCCACACCTGTACATGTGGCTGCCTCCACACCTGCACCAAGACCTACAGCTGGAGCTGTTTCTGTGGCTTTACCTGTCTCTACAGCTCCCACACCTGTCCCTGTCCCTGTCCCCAAACCTGTCCCTGCCCATATCCCCACAACCCTAGCAGAGTCTTCTGCCCTGCCCACACCTGTTCCACCACCTACAGTCGTACCCACACCTTCAGAAGCGGCTACAGTTGGACTGTTAGAGGCCACTACACTCGAACGTACACCTATAGAAGGTCCTACAGCTGAACTGACAGCTGGACTTACCACCAAGGCCACCCCTCCACCGGCTGTAACACCTCTCCCCTCCCCTGTCCCGCCCCCTACACCCACACCTGCAGAGGCACCTGTTGCTACCATCGCTGCTCCTGTTGCCGTGAGACACCCGGTTGCCCCTAGCGACGCGGTTGCCCTGAGAGACATCGGCTCGACGCTGCTCATCCAGCAGACGCCCGAGGTGATCAGAGTGAGTACCACTGACCGACGTGTGTGTGTGTGTGTGTGTGTGTGTGTGTGTGTGTGTGTGTGTGTGTGTGTTTGTGTGTACCAGACTGTCAGACTTCTATTAGTCAGGTCTGCCTGCCTCTTATGCGTGAAAGGCTCTTCCTCTGCCACTACAGCTGTTGAAGGAGACTACTTTCTCTATGTGTTCTAGTTGAGAGATGTATTGCTGGTTGGATATGTGTGTATGTTCTAGCTGAGAGAGGGAGAAAGAAGAAGGGAGAGAGAGAGGGAGGTAGAGACAGAGAGAGGAGGAAAGGACGAGGTGGAGACGAAGTGGTGGCCAGCTCTCTCCTCTCCTCTGGAATGTTTGGGGTAATTTAGGGCTTTGTGCTGTCACGGGAAACAGAGAATTACTGCTCTGTGTTTGTGTGTTTGTGTGTGTGTGTGTCAGTATGTTAAAGTGGAAGGTACTTTAGGTTCCTGGGTGTTCTGTCAGTGCTGGGTGTCATGGTAAGGTCATAAATACAGTGCCTTCAGAAAGTATTCATACCCCTAGACTTATTCCACCTTTTGTTGTGTTACAGCCTGAATTCAAAATGGATTAAATATATTTTATCTACACACAATACCCCATAATGACAAAGTGAAAACATGTTTTTAGAAATGTTTGCAAATGTATTGAAAAAGAAATACAGAAATATCTAATTTACATAATTATTCACACCCCTGAGTCAATACATGTTAGAATCACCTTCGGCAGCGATTACAGCTGTGAGTCTTTCTGGGTAAGTCTCTAAGAGCTTTCCACATCTGGATTGTACAATATTGCACATTATTATTTTTAAAATTCTTCAAGCTCTGTCAAGTTGGTTGTTGATCATTGCTAGACAACCATTTTCAAGTCTTGCCATAGATTTTCAAGCCGATTTAAGTCAAAACTGTAACTAGGCCACTCAGGATCATTCAATGTTGTCTTGGTAAGCAACTCTTCCAGTGTCTGTTGGAAAGTAGACTAAACCAGGATTTTGCCTTTGTTTAGCGCTATTCCATTTATTTTTATTCTAAAAAACTCCCTAGTCCTTGCCGATGACAAGCATACCCATAACATGATGCAGCCACCACCATGCTTGAAAGTATGGAGAGTGTTATTTTATTGCCTTGTTGCAAACAGGATGCATGTTTAAAAAAAAAAAAGAATCTGTACAGGCTTCCTACTTTTCACTCTGTCATTTAGGTTAGTATTGTGGAGTAACTACAATGTTGTTGATCCATCCTCAGTTTTCTCCTATCACAGCCATTAAACTCTGTAACTGTTTTAAAGTCACCATTGGCCTCATGGTGAAATCCCTGAGCGGTTTCCTTCCTCTCCGGCAACTGAGTTAGGAAGGACGCCTGTATCTTTGTAGTGACTGGGTGTTTGTTTTTTTCATCTACCAATAGGTGCCCTTCTTTGCGAGGCATTGGAAAACCTCCCCGGTCTTTGTGGTTGAATCTGTGTTTGAAATTCACAGCTCGACTGAGGGACCTTACATATATTTGTGTGGGGTACAGAGATGAGGTAGTCACATTAAGCACTATTATTAAACACAGAGTGAGTCCATGCAACTTATTATGTGACTTGTTAAGCACATTTTTACTCCTGTACTTATTTAGGCTTGCCATAACAAAGGGGTTGAATACTTATTGACTCAAGACATTTCAGCTTTTCATTTTTAATTAATTTGTAAAAATGTCAAGAAACATCATTCCACTTTGACATTATGCGGTACTGTGCGTAGGTCAGGGACACAAAATCAAAATGTAATCAATTTTAAATTCAGGTTGTAACACAACAAAATGTAGGAAAAGTCAAGGGGTATGACTACTTTCTGAAGGCACTGTAGGTGGCCTACATATCAGCAGGGAGTAAGGTTACACAGCATGGTCAATAAACAGACAGGAGAGGTAGAAGGAAAGAGAGAAGGAGGGATGACAAGGAGAGAGAGAGAGAGAGAGAGAGAGAGATGAAGTGGTCCTCTCACAGGATCTTCTCTCTGATTGGTTGAAGTGTTATTTTGGGACCAGTCTCTGTTGTTGCAGTGTCACAGGCAGAACGGGAGTGTGTGTGTGTCTGTGTGTGTGTGAGGTGCTGATTGGAGCACAGCAGGAGAGGGTGGGGGCTGTTGGCATTGGGAATGTTAATGGTGTCGTTACCAAACACACACACACACACACACACACACACCAGGCTGACAGATAGAGGTGTGATGGGGACCTAAATCTGTCTACTACGGCATCCTGCTAACAGACTCACTGTCGCCACAGTGTAAACGGACCCTGTGTGTGTGTGTGTGCGTGTGTTTGTGTGTGCGTGTGTCTGTCGCCAAAGGGTAGGCTGACCCATTGCTACTGTTAGGTCACAGCTGAGTTTAGGAATAGCTCTGTGTGTGTGTGTGTGTGTGTGTGCTTTCTGACACCCAATGCCTCTATGGCACTCTGAGAATTATGCAAATACACCCCATCGCCAACCCCGCCCCATGTCCTAATTAAACATTACCCTGCCAATCACACTGAAGTGCGACACGGGTCCAAAGGCGGTGTGTGTGTGTGTGTGTGTGTGTGTGTGTGTGTGTGTGTGTGTGTGACAGAGTAATATAGGCCTTTCTGCACCTGTCAGAGTGTTCCCATTAATCACCATGGAGACCAGGAGGCCAGGCCAGATAAATCCAAGGCCAGGCAAGCCTGTCGGACGCAGAGCAGAGAGCAAGACAAGACTAGCAGATCAGACAGCAGAGAGCAGACTAGCCATTTGGATAGCCGACGGTCCTCCTACCCTCCTACAGTGACTGCATTTCAAATGGCACCCTATTCCCATGACCAGGGCCCTAGGCAATAGGGTGCCATTTGGGACGAAGCCAGGCTTTGGCTCCAACACTTACACCAATCCAAAGCTTTTAAATTCAACAGGGGGAGTGAATGAGTGGCCGTGACAAGTTACTGCTCTACAGGAAAGACCCAGCGCAAAATACAATAAAGCTGAAGGAAAACGTGTGAGAAAGAGAAGAGGTCGACAAGATGAATGTAGGGGTGAACAGCAGGGGTTGTTGTCTTTGGGTTGGTACTTAATGACATCACCTCCCGACTGCTTCCACAGGAAATGAGGTCACAGCAGGAAGCTCAGCCAAGCGGTGAGAGAAGCCCCCTCCCCCTCTTTCCCTCTCCTTCTCTCTCTAACACACAAACACACACACACCTTGGACTCATGGAGTCTGTGTTGCTATGTGTAAGGAGTTTCCAACTCTGACAATAGCCTCCAAGGTTAGCCACCCCCACACACACACACACACACGTAGCCTCCAGTCCCATGGTGACATCATACACCACTCCCAGTGCAGGCTGGGATATTGTCCAATACACACAGACACATAGAAAGAGAGAGAGAGAGAGAGAGAGAGAGAGAGAGAGAGAGAGAGAGAGAGAGAGAGAGAGAGAGAGAATGGCATGATATACATTGTTACACATACAAGAGATCTAAAGAACTACACTTGACGCCATCACATTCCTCTGCGCACACACACACACACACAGACACACACAGACACACAGACACACACACACACACTCTGCACGTACACTCTGCACACACTTTTTATACCTGAGGTCACCTTTTTGCTTTTTGGCTTAGAGGAAAGGATTTACAGTCTCTCCGATCACCTTAGCAACCATTGTCTGTTTACACAACTTCCTACATTTGTAATAATTGTGTGTGTGTGTGTGTGTGTGTCCTGCAGCTCTCTGCTGCCATCTAGTTTTAGTCTGCTGTTAACACACAGAGTTAAACAGGAGACATTCACCAGGGGCGACTTCATCCTCCTCCTGCTTCATCTAGGAGCTCTGCCTCCATCTGTTGGAGGAGAGGGGTACTGCAGTACAAGAGGTCTGTTGGAGGAGAGGGGTACTGCAGTACAAGAGGTCTGTTGGAGGAGAGGGGTACTGCAGTACAAGAGGTCTGTTGGAGGAGAGGGGTACTGCAGTACAAGAGGTCTGTTGGAGGAGAGGGGTACTGCAGTACAAGAGGTCTGTTGGAGGAGAGGGGTACTGCAGTACAAGAGGTCTGTTGGAGGAGAGGGGTACTGCAGTACAAGAGGTCTGTTGGAGGAGAGGGGTACTGCAGTACAAGAGGTCTGTTGGAGGAGAGGGGTACTGCAGTACAAGAGGTCTGTTGGAGGAGAGGGGTACTGCAGTACAGGAGGTCTGTTGGAGGAGAGGGGTACTGCAGTACAAGAGGTCTGTTGGAGGAGAGGGGTACTGCAGTACAAGAGGTCTGTTGGAGGAGAGGGGTACTGCAGATCAGGAGGTTCAGTCTTTCTAAAGCAGGCAGGGGTGCTCAGACAGCTCCACAGGTGTACAGGGGAGGGGAGGGTAAAGGAGGAGAGGAGAGATGGAGGAGCAGGTGTTTATCTGGATCTGAGTGTGTCTATAAGAGAGAGAGAGAGAGGGGGAGAGAAAGAGAGAAATAATGTATATGTTACAGTGCAATCTGACAGGTTTCTGAAATAGTTAGGAAATAGTCAGTGTTATGTGGTAACTACTGGGTCTGGTCAGCTTCCAACTTAGACACATAGTGCCCTCTTGTCTGCTTGTGTGTGGGCGTGCGCATGCATGTGTGTGTGTGTGTGTGTGTGTGTGTGTGTGTGTGTGTGCGTGTGTGTGTGTTGGGAGAGGAAGTGAGTCTGGGAATAGAGCAGAGATGTGAAATGCGTTTCCTCGTTGTTGGCACGGTTACCCTGCGAACATTCCGACCGATGCAGCCAATCCAAGCCAAGGGTCGTTACCACGGAGATGGCATTTGGCATGCCTATTTTCAAGTGTGTGTGTGTGTGAAGTCTGCCTAGTTCTTGCTTCAGAAATAAGCCTATAGAGTTAAGCCAATCCCTTGTCCAGTTGACAACAATAAAGGACGTCACAGTGGCACTGACAGTTAATTCTATGGCACTTTCATAAATGTTGTTGTGAAAACAAGTATCTAACAATAATATGAAATATCCAACAGTTCTGGATTTGAGTGCACAAGCCACTCAAACTTATTGTAACACTCTCCTTACTCCACACCTTACTGACAAAGTACTTCCAGCTTTAGCACTAGCTAGCGCTGGTGGATAAGGGAAGCTAGCATGTGTTGAAGGTTTATTGACTTTTCTCTGAAATATTGCTGTAATTTCACATAATGGTTCCACTTTGAAGGAATAACAATTTATCGGCTTTAGTAATTGTTTACTTAAAAGTGAAGAGATTAGGGGAGGGGAGAGGAGGAGAGGGGACGAGAGAGGAGGAGAGGGGAGGAGAGAGGAGGGGTTGGAAAGAGAAAAGAGGAGGGTAGAGGAAAAGGGAGGGCAGGAGAGGGCAGGACGTGGCCTAGGGTGGTCTAGCGGACTGGTCTAAGCTGCTACCTCCGGTTCACATAAACCACTGCAGCATGGATTCAAATCCACTGCTATTTCAGCACTCTCTTCTCTGCTCTTTTCACTTTTCTCTCTATTTCTGTACTGCCCCACTCCTTTATAAAGACATTGAAAAGAAGAAGAGGAGGTAAGGGGAGGAGAGAAGGAGGTAAGGAGAGGAGAGAAGGAGGTAAGGAGAGGAGAGAAAGAGGTAAGGGCAGGAGAGAAGGAGGTAAGGGGAGGAGAGAAAGAGGTAAGGGGAGGAGAGAAGGAGGTAAGGGGAGGAGAGAAGGAGGTAAGGGTAGGAGAGAAGGAGGTAAGGGGAGGAGAGAAGGAAGTAAGGAGAGGAGAGAAGGAGGTAAGGGGAGGAGAGAAGGAAGTAAGGAGAGGAGAGAAGGAGGTAAGGGGAGGAGAGAAGGAAGTAAGGAGAGGAGAGAAGGAGGTAAGGGGAGGAGAGAAGAAGGTAAGGAGAGGAGAGAAGGAGGTAAGGGGTGGAGAGAAGGAGGTAAGGGAAGAAGAGATGGAAAGAGAGGAGAGGCCTGTCAGCGAGGAAAAGAGCACGCAGCTGGGTCAATGACATCTGTTCAGGGTCCGCTTACACACACACACACACACACACTGGTCTGCGCTTAACGCTGAGATTTATGACTCAACAAGTGCAGGGGCGCTCTAGGAAAAGAAATCCAACTTTTTAGCTGTCACAAATAGCAGAATGGATTATTTTTTTTAATGGTGCAAGCTGGAATTCCATTGCCATCACAGTTTAGCTACATACAGACAGTGAAAAACTGTATGCTAATGGTTGACCCTAGCTACTAATAATAGCACTCAGCAGTTGCAACAGAAAACCACAACAAAGTCGTGTGAGCCACAGAATCCTTGAGACAACGTGCATTGCAAATCATGCAGGCATCAGAGAGGCTTACAGTACTATTTACAAGTATTGGAACTTCTCCAGCTCTTGGAGGTGGCGCAGTGTGTGTGTGTTATGGATGTGACCTTGGCGTGAGAACACTGCACTTCTAAATAATTGTGTGTATGTGTGTGTGTGTGTGTGTGTGCATGCATGTGTGCGTGCGTGGAGGGGGAGAGCTGAAAACGCAAGGTGACTCCGTCACTGAGGCTTTGTGTCGTACACACACACACACACACACACACACACGGTGGGATTATTCCCTTCGTGTCTAGCGTGTTTGATGTTCCTGTTGTAACTCTCACACCCTGACCCACCTGTCAGCTACACACAGCTCTGTTCAATCCTACTACCAACTGGTACGTGCGACCAATTCTCTCCTCCAACTTCCTGCAGCGTTTAGTTCCAGCCCTGCGCTAACATACCTGATTCTATTAATCAGCTGTTCATCAGGACATTGATTAGCTGAATCAGGTGAGTTAGAGGAGGGCTGGAACAAAAACCCTACACACCCAGTGGCTCTGTAGTAAGAGGATTGGTCACCCCTGTAATAGATTGTAAGACTCTCAAAACACCTGATAAGGCCAGTAGCCACATATGTTTTATCATTTGGTCACTGGACTGGGCACTGGTTGACGGGTTAGACGTACAGTAGCACTGCAGACCAGAATTGAGGATTGTAGGTCATGCACAGCCACAGCCACTAGATGGGGCTGAGCTATCCTCCAGTCCAGACTTCACTCAGAACATCCAGAATACTGTTGAGGCTAACTTTAGCCAGAGAGGCTAGGGGAGTGGGGCAGGTGGGCAGGGGAGGGGGGCACACACACAGATATGCAACACGACCAAACCGAACCCCCTGCCCTACCCTTTCGCGCAGGACAGCCGGTGTGCTGTGTGTGTGTGTGTGTGTGTGTGTGTGTGTGTGTGTGTGTGTGTGTGTGTGTGTGTGTGTGTGTGTGTGTGTGTGTGTGTGTGTGTGTATGTGTATGTGTGTATGTGTGTTTCGCAGCCAGCGCTCGGCCTGTCTCATATTTCCAAGAGCTGGTCTCTCAGTTTGATTCTCAGAGCGACAGGCTACAGAAGGACTATACCGTAGAACCAGAGAACCACAGGGGAGACGGGAACTTTTCTAGCACTCTGTTGGGCCACGTATGGACACCGGCTGGCCCGCCGCTATGGTTTTACGAGCTACGCTAGGAGCTAACACATGGAACATATCAGTGCACACACGGATCAGCTACGGACTCAACCCTGAGAGAGAGAGAAAATATAAGTGTGTCTGAGTGTATGTCTACATTATTTGTCAATATTACAGTGTGTGTGTGGAAGTGAAGCAACAGGAAAGTTTGAGTGAGGAAGAGAGTGTGTTGAGAGTGTGTGTGAGTGTGTGTGACTGGCAGACATGGAGTGAGAAGCAGCTAGCTGCAGGTGGACTCAGAGCCTACTCAGAACACTGTCCAGTTGGATCTTCCTTCGTTTCTCTGTGCACTTATTTTCTTCTCTTAGGGGACTGTTCTTTTCCTCCGCTGGGTGTTCTGGTCTTCTTCAGTCTGTTCTCCTGGATATGTGAAAGGAATCATCCCTCGTTCCATTGGACAGAATGGAGAGAGTAAAATACTTCAAAGAAACAAAATAGAAAGCTGGAAACCATTGCATGGAGAGAGTGAAAAACTGAAAAGAAGAGAGAATTGTCGAGCTGTGGTCTGTAGATAGACTGTAGACTCCATAGATCTGTTGGTAGTCTAGTCAGTAGTCCTGTCTGTAATTCTATACCACGGCCGGTCCGTGGTTCATCTGTCTCTCAGGGGGTTTTGCTCCACCCTCCACCGACACCAGCTGGGAATCTGATTGAACTTTGAACTTGAAGATTCATTTAACTTTGAACTTGAACCGCCACCTAAGAAACAGATGCAATAAAGTCATCATCATCATCATCTTCATCCTATCATCATCATGTTTATCAAGGAGTCTAAAGAGACATTGCGGGGGGACCCTGATCTAAGATGTGAGCTAGCCTTCCTCTCCCGGGGCTGTGACTTCGTACTGCCCTCGCGCTTCAAGAAGAGAATCAAGACGTTCCAGCAACTGCAGGCGCAGGTTGGTTAGTACTGGACTGGACTAGACTAGACTGGACTGGACTCACTAGATGAGGCTGATGCATTAACACACACACACACACACACATCTGCAATAAACACACAAACACACACACGCACACGTTTGTGTTAAAAACACACACACACACACACGGTTGTTAAACAGACACACACAAATAGACTCTTTTTCTCACACCAATAACACAAATACATGCCGGGGAAGACATGCTATTCTGAGGCAGATACCAGAGTGGTATTTTTAGTCCTGGGGGGCAGGAATAGAGTGATAGAATGGATGAGTGCAGAGCGGAGAGGAGAGGAGTGGAGGGGGGGGGGGGGGCTGGTTCAGCTGTCCTACTTGATACCCACCCAGTACAGACACCCAGCAGGGCGTATAGGGCCTGTAACTTTGACACGTAACACAGTGCTTGAACCTTGTTTCATGGTGTTGAAACAGACATGCATCAGTATTTCTCTCAGGTGGTATGCATGCGGTAGACTGGTCGCTTAGTCACAACAGATATGTTTGTATAGGGTAGTCTACTCCTACGGTTGTTGTTCATTACCATAGTTGTTGTTGTCCAGTGGGGAGGGGGTGTGGGGATATCTTTTTCCACTGCTACAGGCTGTTCAGGGTTTTGGGAAGGTGGTGTGCTTGTACATCTGGTAAGCTGAGGTACACTTGTAAATAAGACGAGTAGTGGAAAACAAGGAGAAAACAGATTCAGGAAGTGGGGCAGTGTTAGTGGGGCTGGTGTGATGTGGGGTGAGGGGTGAGTGAGTAGAGGTGAATTGGTATTGATTTGGCTATGTATGAAAGTTGCATTGTGCCAGTAAAGGTTGATTTTAAATCTCTCTCTCTTTCTCTCCCCCTCTCTCTTTCTCTCTCCCCTCTCTCTTTCTTTCTTCAGGTCCAGTCCAACAAGCAAGATAAGAAACCTGGCACACCTCCTCCAGCCCCTCTCTCCCCCACCCCCTCCATTCCTCCCCCCCACCACTCCCCCTCTCCTCCCCCCACCCCAGTCGTCCTCACCCCTCCTCCCCCACCTCCCTCTCCTCCCCCTGCCCTCAACATTCCCCGCTTCTACTACCCCCGAGGGTTACCAGGGGCAACAAAAGTCAACCACGATGCAGCCATCACTGCCATAGAAACAGCCTTCACAGAGTTTGAGGAGGAGAAGGCTGATATCTACGAGATGGGCAAGATCGCTAAGGTAACACACACACACAAACGCGCACACACACACTACAATATGAAATGGGGGTGGGTGCTACAGGTCGGTGGTGAAAAAGTTGTTCTGTGTTTGTACCTTTCTGTCAATAGTTGTGGTTTAGCTGTCCATCTTACTTCCTGTTGTGTGTGTATTTGTTTTCAGGCATGCGGCTGTCCTCTGTACTGGAAGGCCCCCATGTTTAACGGAGCGGGAGGAGAGAGGACCGGCTTCGTCTCTGTTCACTCCTTCATTGCTACCTGGAGAAAGTAAGAAGCACTACTTTCCACTCCTCTCCACTCCGCTCCACTCCTCTCCACTCCTCTCCACTCCGCTCCACTCCTCTCCACTCCTCTCCGCTCCACTCCTCTCCACTCCTCTCCACTCCTCTCCACTCCGCTCCACTCTGCTCCACTCTCTCCTCCTCTCCTCTCCACTCTGCTCCACTCCTCTCCACTCCTCTCCACTCTGCTCCACTCCTCTCCACTCCTCTCCACTCCTCTCCACTCCTCTCCACTCCTCTCTACTCTGCTCCTCTCCTCTCCTCTCCTCTCCTCTCCTCTCCTCTCCTCTCCTCTCCTCTCCTCTCCTCTCCTCTCCTCTCCTCTCCTCTCCTCTCCACTCCTCCTTTGTACTCCTCCTTTTATACTTGTCCTTTATGTTCCTCCCATTAAATTAGCATATCCCTCTGCTATAATCATCTGAAATTTTATTATATGTTAACAATCTCTTTCTTTCTTTCACTCTCTCTCTCTCTCTCTCTCTCTCCCCTCAGGTTGTTACACAGTTGCTATGACGATTCGTCTAAGTTTATCTACCTCCTAGCGAAGCCTGGCTGTACCTACCTGGACCAGGAGGACTTCATACCTTTATTACAGGTGTGTGTGTGTACATCTTAATGCTAACCAATGAGAGGCAGAGGATGCCGAAACACAGGTCTCTCGGAAATTGTGTTATATTTCTCTCTCTCTCTCTCTCTCTCTCTCTCTCTCTCTCTCTCTCTCTCTCTCTCTCTCTGGCTCCCTCTCTCTCTCTCTCTCTCTCTCTCTCTCTCTCTCTCTCTCTCTCTCTCTCTCTCTCTCTCTCTCTCTCTCTCTCTCTCTCTCTCTCTCTCTCTCTCTCTCTCTCTCTCTCTCTCTCTCTCTCTCTCTCTCTCTCTCTCTCTCTCTCTCTCTCTCTCTCTCTCTCTCTCTCTCTCTCTCTCTCTCTCTCTGGCTCCCTCTCTCTCTCTCTCTCTCTCTCTCTCTCTCTCTCTCTCTCTCTCTCTCTCTCTCTCTCTCTCTCTCTCTCTCTCTCTCTCCCCTCTCTCTCTTCCCCCCTCTCTCTCTCTCTCTCCTTCTCTCTCTCTCTCGCTCTCTTTGTATGTGTGTGTAGGACATAGTGGACACCCACCCAGGACTGACATTCTTGAAGGATGCCCCAGAATTCCATTCCCGTTACATCACCACCGTGAGTGACGTCATCCATCACCTAGTCCTTACATAGTTGTTACTATAGCAACCATTTTATAACTGTATGTCACTACCATAGAATTAGGAATTAGAATACTAGAATGGACATGAACCTACTTATGATGGGATAAAGGTCAGCCATTTTGGTAAGGGAGTTGGTCAAAAATGGTTTGCCAGTGCTGTGATATTGTGTAGAATAATGAATTTCAAGAATTTATCTGCACTGTATTTTTGTTAGTTAGCCAGCCACACAGTTTTAGAGAAATGATTCCATTATTTTATTTTTTATTAACTGTCAATATTCCAACATTCCATTCAAACAATGCAGTCAATCCACAGCCATACACTGGTCAAATCAGTTGATGATAAGACTAAGACAAGTTGTAAATGCAACAAGTACTGATATTGTATCATATAATAGCACTCTCAGCTTGACAAGAAAACAACAATTCAGACATTTATGGTCTGTTTACATATATTTTTGAGGCTATTTATGCAGAACATTTGTATCAAACCCGAATAAACTGTATTTATAATTATATGACAATATTTTAGGTTGACATTAATTCTATGACACAATTTCTGATATATCACATGCCTTACTTGGCATAGCCCCTCTAGTAATTGAATAGGCTCTCTATGGTCACTACATGCAACAGTCCACAAATCACACTCACAAAGCTGAACCTTACATTTCCACACCGAACTCATTCACTGCATTCATAGCATTATAACGTGTGGGTGTCATAGACCACACCTGTTGAACAAATAGCCTGATCACAGGCAGATGGACACTTTAACACTTAGTCTGCTGCACCATCACTAATAGTCTTGTGGTCTGCTGTTATGAAAATGTATGCACTCACTAACTGTAAGTCGCTCTGGATAAGAGCGTCTGCTAAATGACTCAAATGTAAAATGTCTAACTAGTAGTGTGCTGATGAAGGTAAAGTGATAGAAGTGCTCTCCCAGAGTAACTTTAGCTTCTGATCTGAGTGTATGGAGACAGACAGACAGACAGACAGACAGACAGACAGACAGACAGACAGACAGACAGACAGACAGACAGACACAGGCAGACAGGCAGACTGATTGAGAGACAGGCAGCTGCCTGCAACACATGTATTAGGGGGTTACAGGAGGGTGCTTCAGCATACTGTGACATCACGGAAACACTGTTGATGCTGCCCCCTGCAGGCCACAGTCTACAACCCAGGATCTGCACACACACATGCACCCATATTTAGACACCTAACCACTTCCTCTGAAAATACATTGGAAGGAGGCAAGGGTGAGTGTCAGCTTGTGACAACTATTCACCACCCTTCCTCTATGTTCTATGGTTGCTAGGTGATTCAGCGGATATTCTATGTGGTCAACCGCTCGTGGACGGGTCGCATCACCATGACGGAACTACGAAGGAGCAACTTCCTGCAGGTACATGCATCACTTCCTGTTCCAGCTTTAAAGGATAAATATAGAAATATCCTAGTTTGGAATCAAACATGTCTTTTTCTCTCTCTCTCTCACAAACTATTTCTCTCTCTCTCTCTCTCTCAATAAAATACAATTATATTCAGTAGATTTGATTGACATGGCAAGTTAAATTACTTACATCAAAGTATACATATAACAAAAAATGGTGGGACCAACAGCAATAAGGCATCAATAATAAAAGTAGCAGCAGTGGAAATGGTATTACCAATAACAGCAACTACAACAACAATAATATATTAAAGCAATAGTAGTAGGCCAGTCTCAACATGACTGAGAAGCCACATTGCATGGTATGAAAGCCAAAACAAAATGGGAAATATTATTGACATTACGTTGCACTTTTATTTCTCTCTCTCTCTCTGTCCCTCTCTCTCTCTCTGTCCCTCTCTCTCTCTCTCTCTCTCTCTCTCTCTCTCTCTCTCTCTCTCTCTCTGTCTCCGTCTCTGTGTCTCTGTCTCTCTCAGACCCTGGCCCTGTTGGAAGAGGAGGATGATATCAACCAGATAACAGATTATTTCTCTTATGAACATTTCTATGTGATCTACTGTAAATTCTGGGAGTTGGACACGGACCATGACCTTTACATTGACCCTAAGGACCTGGCTCGTTACAACGACCACGGTGAGTCTGTCTGAGTGACTGTGTATTCAATCTTAAAGCTTTGGAAAAGCATTTTGGTATTAGTCATTTACTAATCCCTCTCTCTTTCTCTCTCTCCATGCCCCCCCCCTCTTCTCCTCTGACAGCATCCTCAAGCAGAATCATTGAGAGGTTGTTCTCAGGAGCCGTCACACGGTAAGAACACACACACGTACCCTAACAATATCTGGTAAAAGCAAAATGGTTGAATGTAAAGTTATTATTTCTCTCTCCCTGTCCTCTGTCTCTCTCTCAGGGGTAGTTCAGTGCAGAGAGAAGGGAGGATGAGTTATGCAGAGTTCACCTGGTTCCTCATCTCAGAGGAAGACAAGAAAAACCCTACCAGGTAGCACAGCGGAGTGTGTGTATGAGCAGGAGAAAGTGTGTGTATGCAACATGCGTGCATTTGTGTTTGTCCACGTGCGTTTGTGTGTGATCTAACCCCCCCCTCTCTCTTTGTCCCTCTCTCTCTCTCTCTCTCTCTCTCTCTCTCTCTCTCTCTCTCTGTCCCTCTACTCTCTCTCTCTCTGTCCCTCTCTCTCTCTCTCTCTCTCTCTCTCTCTCTACTCTCTCTCTCTCTCTCCCTCTCTCTCTCTCTCTCTCTCTCTCTCTCTCTCTCTCTCTCTCTCTCTCTCTCTCTCTCTCTCTCTCTCTCTCTCTCTCTCTCTCTCTCTCTCTCTCTCTCTCTCTCTCTCTGTCCCTCTCTCTCTCTCTCTCTCTCTCTCTCTCTCTCTCTCTCTCTCTCTCTCTCTCTCTCTCTCTCTCTCTCTCTCTCTCTCTCTCTCTCTCTCTCTTTCTCTCTCTCTACTCTCTCTCTCTCTCTGTCCCTCTCTCTCTCTCTCTCTCTCTCTCTCTCTCTCTCTCTATCTCTCTCTCTCTCTGTCCCTCTCTCTCTCTCTTTCTTTCTCTCTCTCTACTCTCTCTCTCTCTGTCCCTCTCTCTCTCTCTCTCTCTCTCTCTCTCTCTCTCTCTCTCTCTCTCTCTCTCTCTCTCTCTCTCTCTCTCTCTCTCTCTCTCTCTCTCTCTCTCTCTCTCTCTCTCTCTCTCTCTCTCTCTCTCTCTCTCTCTCTCTCTCTCTCTCTCTCTCTCTCTCTCTCTCTGTCTCTTTGTCCCTCCAGTATAGAGTACTGGTTCAGGTGTATGGACACAGACGGGGACGGTGTGTTGTCTATGTTTGAGTTGGAGTACTTCTATGAGGAGCAGTGTAGTAGGATGGAGGGGATGGGCATTGAACCACTACCCTTCACAGACCTGCTCTGTCAGATGCTAGACCTCGTCAAACCTGAGAGCCAAGGTGTGTGTCCCCCCCTCTATCTTCCTCTATCTTCTCCTCTGCATGCCTCCGCTTTCTCTCCCTCTTTTCTCTCCTCTCTTTCTCTTTCATACATTATACTTTACACGTGTGCAGTACAGCAGTGGATAAACATCCTATTCTGTGTGTGTGTTTGTTTAGGTAAGATAACCCTGTCTGATCTGAAGAGGTGTAGAATGGCTCATATATTCTTCGACACGTTCTTCAACCTCGAGAAATACCTGGACCACGAGCAGAGAGATCCCTTCGCTTTGCAGAAGGTAGGACCGTGTGTGTGTCTGTGTGTGTTGTAGGACATAGACAGTGAGGGTGTGTGTGTACTAATGTGTGTGTGTGTGTGTTGTAGGACATAGACAACGAGTGTCCAGAGCCGTCAGACTGGGATAAATACGCCTCAGAGGAATACGAGATCCTGGTGGCAGAGGAGACAGCTAACGAACAGCTGCAGGAGGGGTAAGACACACACACACACACTCACACACTGACACACACCCACACTCACACACACACACACTCTCATACTGTGTTGTCTCCCCAGCACGTTTGATGATGACTATGAGGAGGCGGAGCTTCCGGTTCAAGGAGAGATGATTGGGAATAAGATGGATAAGCTGCTCATATCAGATCTGACAGCGTGAAATTCCCAAAGCCTGGAATACCGCTCCCTTCTCCTTGGATATACAGGAGACGGGGGAGAGGAGAAGTGGGATGGACAGGGAGAAATTGAGAAAAAGCTAAAGCGCTGGAGATATCCAAACTCTCTCACCTTCTCCCTTCATACACAGACAGGGACAGAAGAGATGGTGGAAGATGGAGAAAAGGAAGAGGGTTGGACAGAAAAAGAGAGAGCACTCTGGCAGCTGTCCTCTCAGCCCTCTGTAGGAAAAAACGTGTTTTCCACTCTTTTATCTTTATTGGAGTGTGTGTGTGTGTTGTGTGTGCATGTGTGTATGTGTGTGTGTGTGTTTGTGTCATCCCAAAGACTGTGTTTGGTGCAATTATGTGTCTTAACATGTTTAACATGTAGAAGTAAGAAAGCACAAATCCTGATATGGAGATACTTCCTGTATGATGTGTATAATAACTGCCATATTGAGATTTTTCACTGACAATCAACTACTAGACAATCAACCAAGTTGTTTTCAAACGTGTCAATCAACACACACACACACGCACACACACTGTGCATACACACTGTGCATACACACTGTGCATACACACAGCGCTGTGCAAAACAGTACCATCTTGTAGTCACTAGTTATACTGCTGGCTGCTCTTACAACAGACTAGTGACGTTTAGAAAAGGGAGTTGGAAAGCTACTGTCAGCGTTCTCCATTTATAAACATCATTTTCAGTGTTCTATTTCAGAATGTTACTGTTGAATAGTTTGATAAGGCAGGCTATTGTGTTTTTGATTCATTAGAATTAGTAGAATGTTTCATTCTATTTGAGATAAAATGCATGTACTGTATATTCCGTCCATATACTTTTCAAAGAGTTCAGTTCTCTCATGGCAGAGGCTGGGTCAGAAATGGCAGTCTATTCCCTATATAGTGCACTATAACTTATAGGGGGTACGGTGTCATTCTAGATTTGACCAGAATCAACCACAGTGTACATAGACTTAGCTGTAACTAACTAACTATGAACTAATATGAACTAACTATCTCTCTGGTAGAGATGTTACTGTAAAAACCAAAACGGACATGTCCAGAAGTGACACAAACTTGCTAGCCACAAGACGCGCTGTCGACACGCGGAACAAGACAGTAAAGCTAACAGGCGTTTTAATGTGTCACCAAAGGTGATGTTCCAGTCATTATTCTATTCTAGCATCAAGTATTCTTTATTTTATCACTGTTGAATGTTGGTGATGTTTTAAAGCTGTGCTTGTGCGTGCCTGTGCGTGCGTGTGTGTGTGTGTGTGTTTGTTTTTAATAGCAACAATCTGTCTCTATATATCCATTGTAAATGTGTATTTAACTTTACATTGTGTAATGATGATGTTACTGATGGTTTGTGTTGCTGTGTCACTGTGTGGCTCGACGGGGTTAAGTTATGTGGCGGTGACCCAGATGCACAGCGATGATTGGTTGGAGGTCATAGAGGGACACGCCCATCAGACAATCAACTGTCGATCAATTTGTCAATCACCAATCAATCAATCAGTTTGATCATCTGATTGGATAATAAGGAGCATCTTGCTGTGACTGGTTTGGACACACTGGTAGCTCTTCCTCTCAGTAGAGACTCATGCTGCTGTAGAGACACACACACATACACACACGTTTATAAGACACTGCTGTGTCTGGCTCTATGCAAACAATCTGCTTTTTGCTCACTGCCCTGGGAACACACACACACACATCTGCTCTGTGCTAGGTGCACGGGGCAGGGAGAGAAGCCAGGATGGAACTGCCTCTAACCGGAGACACTTCTGCCACAATGAGGACTTTTACTTTGAAATGTGTGTCTGCTTTAAAACAACTTTTACTTTGAAATTTAGAGAGGACTTTTATTTGGTGTTTTTTTCTCTCATCTGATGTTTTACTTCCAGGTGGATAAGGCTTGAGTAGATGTTCTTGTGTTCGCATGGCTTACTTCTTTCTGTCTTTCCTTGTTGCTTTCCTTTGTTTTCTTTTAAAACTGAATTGAAATAAAGACGATTTAAGGTTGGAGAGAAAAAAATTGAGAGAAAACATTAATTATTATTATTATTATTATTATTATTATTATTATTATTCCCACGGGGGGCCAGTATAAAAAAAAAAAGTATATGTATTCACTAACTGTAAGTCGCTCTGGATAAGAGCGTCTGCTAAATGACTAAAATGTAAATGTAAATTAATGGTGGAGTACAACACGATTGTGCAACACGATAGTGCGTCAACAAACATTTTCCTGTTTAATTTTTTTTGCCATTTTGTTATATATACACACTACCGGTCAAAGGTTTTAGAACACCTACTCATTCAAGGGTTTTTCTTTATTTTTACTGTTTTCTACATTGTAGAATAATAGTGAAGACATCAAAACTATGAAATAACACATATGGAATCATGTAGTAAACAAAAAAGTGTTAAACAAATCAAAATATAGTTTATATTTGAGATTCTTCAAATAGCCACCCTTTGCCTTGATGACAGCTTTGCACACTCTTGGCATTATCTCAACCAGCTTCACCTGGAATGCTTTTCCAACAGTCTTGAAGGAGTTCCCACATATGCTGAGCACTTGTTGGCTGCTTTTCCTTCACTCTGCGGTCCGACTCATCCCAAACCATCTCAATTTGGTTGAGGTCGGGGGATTGTGGAGGACAGGTCCTTACAGAGCCTGGAGGTGTGTTGGGTCATAGTCTTGTTGAAAAACAAATGATAGTCCCACTAAGCTCAAACCAGATGTGATGGCGTATCGCTGCAGAATGTTGTGGTAGCCATGCTGGTTAAGTGTGCCTTGAATTCTAAATAAATCACAGACAGTCACCAGCAAAGCACCCCTACACCATAACACCTCCTCCTCCATGCTTTACAGTGGGAAATACACATGCTGCGATCATCCGTTCACCCACATTGCGTCTCACAAAGACATGGCGGTTGGAACCAAAAATCTCCAATTTGGACTCCAGACCAAAGGACAAATTTCCACCGGTCTAATGTCCATTGCTCGTGTTTCTTGGCCCAAGCAAGTATATTCTTCTTATTGGTGTCCTTTAGTAGTGGTTTCTTTGCAGCAATTCGACTATGAAGGCCTGATTCACACAGTTGATGTTGAGATGTGTCTGTTACTGTCACGGAATCAGCCGAGGCTGCCCCTCCTCCTTGCTCGGGCAGGCTTCGGCGTTCGTCGTCCCCAGAGTACTAGCTGCCACCGATCTATGTTTCGGTGTTTGTCTAGTTTGTCCTGATTGTTTTCACCTGTTTCCCATTATGTTACATTGTATTCCCTTTATAACCCCCTGTCTCTCATTGGTTATTGTGTGTAATTGTTTTCCGTGAGGTCGGCAGTGTTCGGGTGTATGCGTATTTTGTTCCTCCCTGTTTGGAGGTTTTGTTTGTATTTTGATTACTGTGCTAGTAAAGTTCGTCTGCCAGTAGCTCGGTGTCCTGCGCTTGACTTCGCTCACAGCATACACGTCGCCCTGACAGAATCACACACCATTCATGGAGTCAGCAGGAGCGGCGGTGCCAGCTGGATCAATGGAGGAACGCGTCGAACACCAAGCGGCCATGATCCAGGCTCTCGGCACCGCCATGGAACGGGTGGTGAGCACTATTGAGCGATGGGAAAGAGGGGGTCTGCCTACGCCTCCTTCAACGATACCACCACCATCGGTGATGCCCATCGCTTCACCTCCGGGGTCCAGTGGGATTCGGCTCTCGCTCCCGAGGGCTTATGATGGCACAGCGGCCGGGTGTCAGGGTTTCCTGCTCCAGGTTGAACTCTACCTAGCAACCATCCACCCGGTGCCCTCGGGATACGAGAGCGTGTCCGCCCTCATCTCCTGTCTGTCCGGCAAGGCGCTGGAGTGGGCCAACGCCGAGTGGGGGGGAATAGACGCCGCTACTGTCAACTATGCGGAGTTCACCCGCCGCTTCAGGGCAGTATTCGATCATCCACCAGAGGGTAAAGCGGCGGGTGAGCGTCTATTCCACCTTAGACAGGGGAGGAGGAGCGCACAGGAGTTCGCACTGGACTTCCGGACGCTGGCTGCCAACGCGGGATGGAATGAGAGGGCCCTCATCGACCACTACAGATGTAGCCTGAGGGAGGACATTCGTCAGGAATTGGCCTGCAGGGACACCAACGTCAGCTTCGACCAACTGGTGGACATGTCCATTCGCCTGGATACCCTGTTGGCTACCCGCGGATGTGCGGATTCAGGGCCGTCCATTCCATCCCCCAGCACTTCCGAGCCGACCCCTATGGAGCTCGGAGGTGCTGGTGCTAGGGAGACCAGGAGAGAGACCAGGAGGGAGGCCGTCCCCTGCACCAACTGTGGCCGCAGAGGACACACTGCTGGTCGGTGCTGGGGAGGGTCTCCTAGGAATCGAGGCAGTAGGCAGCGCACTGATGAGTCATTCCAGGTGAGTAGGCACCCAACTCACCCAGAGCTCTCTGTTGCGCATATGTGTATTAAAGTTGTGTTTCCCAAGGTTTCTCCTCACTCCCAGCATAAGGCGCTAGTAGATTCAGGCGCAGCTGGGAATTTTATCGATCGCCAATTCACCTATAAGTTAGGGATTCCTATTGTACCTGTTGATGTGCCCTTCCCCATCCATGCCCTAGATAGCCGCCCTTTGGGGTCAGGATTGATTAGGGAAGTCACAGCACCTCTCAGGATGAAAACGCAGGAGGGCCATGAGGAGATACTACGTTTGTATTTGATTGATTCTCCTGCGTTTCCCGTGGTGTTGGGGCTTCCCTGGTTAACATCTCATGACCCCAACATTTCATGGCAACAGAGGGCTCTCAAGGGATGGTCTGATCAGTGTTTCGGGCGGTGTGTAGGTGTTTCTGTAGGGGCAACGACGGTGGAAAGCCCGAACCAATGTCACGATCGTTAGACGGAATGGACCAAGGCGCAGCGTTGCAGGCAAACATACTTTATTTAAAGAGAGTAAACACTCGAACAAAACAATAAACGATACCGTGACGTCCAAAGGTTAAACACAACCAACACGGAATAACCCAAAATGAACAAACCAACTGGAACAAGATCCCACAACTATTGTGGGAAAACAGCCTCTATAAATATGGCTCCCAATCAGAGACAACCAGCAACAGCTGACACTCGTTGCCTCTGATTGGGAACCACTCAGGCCAACACAGAAATACAATACATAGAATATACACACCCTGGCTCAACATATAGAGTCCCCAGAGCCAGGGTGTGACAACCAAGTTCCCACCATGCACATTCCACCTGAGTATGCCGATTTGGCACTCGCCTTCTGTAAAAAGAAGGCGACTCAATTACCACCTTATCGACAGGGGGATTGTGCGATAGACCTCCAAGTAGGCGCTGCGCTTCCGCGTAGTCATGTGTATCCTCTGTCTCAGGAGGAGACGGCGGCTATGGAGACATACGTCACCGAATCTCTGAGACAGGGATACATACGGCCGTCCACTTCCCCTGCGTCCTCGAGTTTCTTTTTTGTGAAGAAGAAGGATGGGGGTTTACGCCCGTGTATTGATTACCGTGGTCTCAATCAGATCACAATCAAATACAGCTATCCTCTCCCTCTGATTGCTAGTATGACGGAGTCATTACACGGGGCGCGATTCTTCACAAAATTGGATCTCAGGAGCGCGTACAACCTGGTGCGCATTAGGGAGGGAGATGAGTGGAAGACAGCATTCAGTACCACCTCGGGTCACTATGAGTACCTCGTCATGCCATACGGTTTAATGAATGCTCCTTCAGTCTTCCAATCATTTGTGGACGAGATTTTCCGGGACTTGCATGGACATATTGATGACATTCTAATATACTCCGCTACACGAGCCGAGCATGTGTCCCTGGTGCGTCGAGTGCTTGGTAGACTGTTAGAGCATGACCTGTATGCGAAGGCGGAGAAATGTCTGTTCTTCCAGGAGTCCATCTCCTTCCTGGGACATCGGTTGTCCGCGTCAGGGGTGGAGATGGAGATTGACCGCGTTTCTGCCGTGCGTAATTGGCAGACTCCCACCACGGTGAAGGAAGTGCAGCGGTTCTTGGATTTTGCCAATTACTACCGGAGGTTTATCCGGGGCTTTGGACAGGTAGCAGCTCCCATTACCTCCCTGCTAAAGGGGGGTCCGGTGCGTCTGCTGTGGTCGGCTGAGGCGGACAGGGCGTTTAGACATCTGAAGGACCTGTTTACCTCGGCTCCGGTGCTGGCACATCCAGATCCCTCTTTGGCGTTCCAAGTTGAGGTGGATGCGTCCGAGGCTGGGATCGGTGCTGTCTCAGCGCTCGGGTACGCCACCAAAACTCAGTTCCTGTGCTTTCTATTCTAAGAAGCTCAGTCCGGCGGAGCGCAATTATGACGTGGGGGACAGGGAGTTGTTAGCTGTGGTTCAAGCCCTGAAGGTGTGGAGGCATTGGCTTGAGGGGGCTAAACACCCTTTTCTCATTCTGACTGACCATCGTAACCTGGAGTACATCCGGGCAGCGAGGAGGCTGAACCCTCGCCAGGCAAGGTGGGCTATGTTTTTCTCCCGATTTGTATTTAAGCTCACCTATAGACCAGGGTCACAGAACGCTAAGGCAAACGCCCTGTCCCGACTATATGACACAGAGGAGAGGTCCATTGAGCCCACTCCCATACTCCCGGAGTCTTGTCTGGTGGCACCGGTGGTGTGGGAGGTTGATGCGGACATCGAGCGGGCGTTACGTACCGATCCTACTCCCCCACAGTGTCCAGAGGGTCGGAAGTACGTGCCGCTCGAGGTTCGCGATCGATTGATATATTGGGCTCACATGTCACCCTCCTCTGGTCATCCTGGTATTGGTCGAACAGTGCACTGCCTTAGTGGGAAGTACTGGTGGCCCACTTTAGCTAAGGACATGAGGGTTTATGTTTCCTCCTGCTCGGTGTGCGCCCAGTGTAAGGCGCCTAGACACCTGCCCAGAGGGAAGTTACAACCCGTACCCATTCCACAACGGCCGTGGTCTCACCTATCGGTGGATTTTGTCACGGACCATCCCCCCTCCCAGGGGAACACGACGATCTTGGTCGTTGTGTCACGTTTTCGAAGGCCTGCCGTCTCATTCCCCTGCCAGGTCTCCCTACTGACCTACAAACTGCTGACGCCCTGTTCACACACGTCTTCCGGCACTACGGGGTGCCTGAGGATATAGTGTCTGATCGGGGTCCCCAGTTCACCTCTAGAGTCTGGAGGGCGTTTATGGAACGTCTGGGGGTCTCGATTAGCCTTACCTCAGTTTTTCACCCCGAGAGTAACGGGCAGGTGGAGAGAGTGAACCAGGATGTGGGTAGGTTTCTGAGGTCCTATTGCCAGGACCGGCAGGAGGAGTGGTCAGGATATATTCCCTGGGCACTCCGCCACTCCTCCACTAACCTTACGCCTTTCCAGTGTGTGCTGGGTTATCAGCCGGTCCTGGCACCTTGGCATCAGAGCCAGATCGAAGCCCCTGCGGTGGACGAGTGGTTTCGGCGCTCGGAAGAAACCTGGAACGCTGCGCATGTCCATCTGCAACGGGCTATCAGGCGGAAAAAGGCGAGTGCCGATCGCCACCGCAGTGAGGCTTCGTTGTATGTAAACCTGCCCCTTCGCCTGCCCTGCCGGAAGCTGGGTCGGCGGTTTGTGGGGCCATTTAAAGTCCTGAGGAGATTGAACGAGGTATGCTATAGGTTACAACTGCCCATTAATTACCGCATTAACCCCTCGTTCCATGTGTCTCTCCTCAGGCCGGTGGTGGCTGGTCCACTCCAGGAGAGTGAGGTACAAGAGGCTCCTCCGCCCCCATTGGACATCGAGGGGGCTCCGGCGTACTCAGTCCGTTCCATCTTGGATTCGAGGCGTCGGATGGGGGGCCTGCAGTATCTCGTGGAGTGGGAGGGGTACGGTCCGGAGGAACGGTGCTGGGTCGCTAGGAGGGACATCCTAGATCCCTCCATGTTGAGGGACTTCCACCGGAGTCATCTGACTCGCCCTGCTCCGCGTCCTCCTGGCCGTCCCCGGCTGGAGCCGCGCGTCAAGGGGGGGGGTACTGTCACGTAAAATCAGCCGAGGCTGCCCCTCCTCCTTGCTCGGGCAGGCTTCGGCGTTCGTCGTCCCCGGAGTACTAGCTGCCACCGATCTATGTTTCGGTGTTTGTCTAGTTTGTCCTGATTGTTTTCACCTGTTTCCCATTATGTTACATTGTATTCCCTTTATAACCCCCTGTCTCTCATTGGTTATTGTGTGTGATTGTTTTCCGTGAGGTCGGCAGTGTTCGGGTGTATGCGTATTTTGTTCCTCCCTGTTTGGAGGTTTTGTTTGTATTTTGATTACTGTGCTAGTAAAGTTTGTCTGCCAGTAGCTCGGTGTCCTGCGCTTGACTTCGCTCAAAGAATACACGAACTCTGTGAAGCATTTATTTGGGCTGCAATTTCTGAGGCTGGTAACTCTAATGAACTTATCCTCTGCAGCAGAGGTAACTCTGGGTCTTCCATTCCTGTGGCGGTCCTCATGAGAGCCAGTTTCATCATAGCGCTTGATGGTTTTTGCGAATGCACTTGAAGAAACTTTCAAAGTTCTTAAAATGTGTGTGTGTTTGTGTTTGTTTAAGAAGGCACACCTGTTAATTGAAATGCATTCCAGTTGACTACCTCATGAAGCTGGTTGAGAGAATGCCAAGAGTGGGAAAAGTTGTCATCAAGGCAAAGGGTGGCTATTTGAAGAATCTCAAATATATAATATATTTTGATTTGTTGAACACTTTTTGGGTTACTACATGATTCCAAATGTGTTATTTCATAGTTTTGATGTCTTCACTATTATTCTAAAATGTAGAAAATAGTAAAAATAAAGAAAAACCCTTGAATGAGTAGGTGTTCTAAAACTTTTGACCGGTAGTGTATGTTTTACAAAACAGTGTGTTCTAAATAGTATGCTTAGTAATAGTACATAGTTAATACTTTGAGTAAGCAACAGTATGATGGCCTCTTTAGTCTCAGAATGTCCCTCTCATGTGGTTCACCCCTGTGGCTCACAGTAGTAACTACTCTGTAATGTTATGTTTCTCCTCTCCTGTGTGTGTGTTGAATGATGATTGTCTTGAAATTCACAGAACCCCAGACGAAGCCAATAGTCAATGAGATCCCAGCCTTGGCTTTAAAGCCCCTCCCCCCTAGTCGCACACATTCCAGACCGTCAACCAACACCCAGTCCGCAGTGATGTCATAATAGGGTTCCGTTCTCTCTTTGATGAACATACACGCACAGCCAAATAGATGATTTGGAATAGACTCCACTGTGACACTAACACTTACATTTTAGTCATTTAGCAGACGCGCTTATCCAGAGTGACTTACAGGAGCAATTAGGGTTTAGTGCCTTGCTTAAGGGCACATCGACAGATTTTTCACCTAGTCGGCTCGGGGATTAGAACCAGCGACCTTTCGGTTACTGGCACAACGCTCTTACCCACTAAGCTACCTGCCGCCCATTTACCCAAATGAAGTTAGAGAGAAGGAGATGGAGAGAGAGATGAGATAAGCCTGCTTGGCAAATCAGGGAAACAACTGTGAAACAAATGCCTCTTCTCAAATATGAACCTGACACACTCACACACACACACAGGCGATTTTCCATGATCTAATATGTGGGGGTGGCATGACGACATGAGGTTAGAACTCTGGGCAGGAACTCATGGAATGAAGAGAAATGTCGCCAGGACAGATCTAGACATTGAAGTTGGAAGTTTACGTACACCTTAGCCAAATACATTTAAACTCTGTTTTTCACAATTCCTGACATTTAATCCTAGTAAAATTCCCTGTTTTAGGTCAGTTAGGATCACCACTTTATTTTAAGAATGTGAAATGTCAGAATAATAGTAGAGAGAATGATTTATTTCAGCTTTTATTTCTTTCATCACATTCCCAGTGGGTCAGAAGTTTACATACACTAAATTAGTATTTGGGAGCATTGCCATTAAATTGTTTAACTTGGGTCAAACGTTTCAGGTAGCCTTCCACAAGCTTCCCACAATAAGTTGGGTGAATTTTGGCCCATTCCTCCAGACCGAGCTGGTGTATCTGAGCCAGGTTTGTAGGCCTGCTTGCTCACACACGCATTTTAAGTTCTGCCCACACATTTTCTATAGGATTGAGGTCAGGGCTTTGTGATGGCCACTCCAATACCTTGACTTTGTTGTCCTTAAGCCATTTTGCCACAACTTTGGAAGTATGCTTGGGGTCATTGTCCATTTGGAAGACCAATTTGCAACCAAGCTTTAACTTCCTGACTTATGTCTTGAGATGTTGCTTCAATATATCCACATAATTTTCCTTCCTCATGATGCCATCTATTTTGTGAAGTGCACCAGTCCCTCCTGCAGCAAAGCACCCTCACAGCATGATGCTGCCACCCCCGTGCTTCACGGTTGGGATGGTGTTCTTCGGCTTGCAAGCGTTCCTCATTTTTCCTCCAAACATAACAATGGTCATTATGGCCAAACAGTTCTATTTTTGTTTCATCAGACCAGAGGACATTTCTCCAAAAAGTACGATCTTTGTCCCCATGTGCAGTTGCAAACCGTAGTCTGGCTTTTTTATGGCGGTTTTGGAGCAGTGGCTTCTTCCTTGCTGAGCGGCCTTTCAGGTTATGTCGATATAGGACTCGTTTTACTGTGGATATAGATACTTTTGTACCTGTTTCCTCCAGCATCTTCACAAGGTCCTTTGCTGTTGTTCTGGGATTGATTTGCACTTTTCGCACCAAAGTACGTTCATCTCTAGGAGACAGAACGCGTCTCCTTCCTGAGCGGTATGACGGCTGCGTGGTCCCATGGTGTTTATACTTGTGTACTATTGTTTGTACAGATGAACGTGGTACCTTCAGGCATTTGGAAATTGCTCCCAAGGATGAACCAGACTTGTGGAGGTCTACAATTATTTTTCTGAGGTCTTGGCTGATTTCTTTGGATTTTCCCATGATGTCAAGCAAAGAGGCACTGAGTTTGAAGGTAGGCCTTGAAATACATCCACAGGTACACCTCCAATTGACTCAAATGATGTCAATTAGCCTATCAGAAGCTTCTAAAGCCATGACATCATTTTCTGGAAATGTCCAAGCTGTTTAAAGGCACAGTCAATTTAGTGTATGTAAACTTCTGACCCACTGGAATTGTTATACAGTGAATTATAAGTGAAATAATCTGTCTGTAAACAATTATTGACTTGCCAAAACTATAGTTTGTTAACAGGAAATTTGTGGAGTAGTTGAAAAACGAGTTTTAATGACTCCAACCTAAGTGTATGTAAACTTCCGACTTCAACTGTATGTAATGTGTATCTATAAGTCCCTTCTATGTACTAGTGCACTGCTTTAGGCCAATCCTATATGAATTAGTGTGCCACTCCAGATTTAGTGTTAGAAACAAACTCCGAATCTGGAAATACTACAGACCACTCTCAGATCTATCCCAAAATACACCCTATTCACAATATAGTTCACTATTTTAGCCTCTGACATACTGGAAGACTAAGTGATTCACTACAAGTGGTCCCATTCATAAGCAGATGTCCCACACACATACGAACATACATACCCATGCATCTGCACACGTACAGTCGTGGTCAAAAGTTTTGAGAATGACACAAATATTAATTTTCACAAAGTCTGCTGCCTCAGTTTTTATGATGGCAATTTGCATATACTCCAGAATGTTATGAAGAGTGACCAGATTATTGCAATGAATTGCAAAGTCCCTCTTTGCCATGAAAGTGAACTTAATCCCCAAAAAACATTTCCACTGCATTTCAGCGCTGCCACAAAAGGACCAGCTGACATCATGTCAATGGTTCTCCCGTTAACACAGGTGAGAGTGTTGACGAGGACAAGGCTGGAGATCACTCTGTCATGCTGATTGAGTTAGAATAACAGACTGGAAGCTTTAAAAGGAGGGTGGTGCTTGAAATCATTGTTCTTCCTCTGTTAACCATGGTTACCTGCAAGGAAACACGTGCCGTCATCATTGCTTTGCACAAAAAGGGCTTCACAGGCAACGATATTGCTGCTAGTAAGATTGCACCTAAATCAACCATTTATCGGATCATCAAGAACTTCAAGGAGAGAGGTTCAATTGTTGTGAAGAAGGATTCAGGGCGCCCAAGAAAGTCCAGCAAGCGCCTGGACCATCTCCTAAAGTTGATTCAGCTGCGGGATCGGGGCACCACCAGTGCAGAGCTTTCCCAGGAATGGCAGCAGGCAGGTGTGAGTGCATCTGCACGCACAGTGAGGCGAAGACCTTTGGAGGATGGCCTGGTGTCAAGAAGGGCAGCGAGGAAGCCACTTCACTCCAGGAAAAACATCAGGGACAGACTGATATTCTGCAAAAGGTACAGGGATTGGACTGCTGAGGACTGGGGTAAAGTCATTTTCTCTGATGAATCCCCTTTCCGATTGTTTGGGGCATCCGTAAAAAAGCTTGTCCGGAGAAGACAAGGTGAGCGCTACCATCAGTCCTGTGTCATGCCAACAGTAAAGCATCCTGAGACCATTCATGTGTGGGGTTGCTTCTCAGCCAAGGGAGTGGGCTCACTCACAATTTTGCCTAAGAACACAGCCATGAATAAAGAATGATACCAACACATCCTCCGAGAGCAACTTCTCCCAACCATCCAAGAACAGTTTGGTGACAAACAATGCCTTTTCCAGCATGATGGAGCACCTTGCCATAAGGCAAAAGTGATAACTAAGTGGCTCGGGGAACAAAACATCAACATTTTGGGTCCATGGCCAGGAAACTCCCCAGACCTTAATCCCATTGAGAACTTGTGGTCAATCCTCAAGAGGCAGGTTGACAAACAAAACCCCATAAATTCTGACAAAGTCCAAGCATTGATTATGCAAGAATGGGTTGCCATCAGTCTGGATGTGGCCCAGAAGTTAATTGACAGCATGCCAGGGCGGATTGCAGAGGTCTTGAAAAGGAAGGGTCAACACTGCAAATATTGACTCTTTGCATAAACTTAATGTAATTGTCAATAAAAGCCTTTGACACTTATGGAATGCTTGTAATTATACTTCAGTATACCATAGTAACATCTGACCAAAATATCTAAAAACACTGAAGCAGCAAACTTTGTGAAGACCAATACTTGTGTCATTCTCAAAACATTTGACCATGACTGTACACACACACAAACACACACACGTATACACATGTACACACACGTCCACACTCACATAGAAATAGGTCAGGCGTCAGGGTGTGATGTTCTGACCAGCTGCTATGACAGAGAAAGAAAGAAAGAGCGAGAGAAAAGAAAAGAAAGAGAGAGAGAAGGCTTGTCTGTTCTTGTCAGGGTACGGATGACTCCTTTGAACTCCCACAATTCCAGCGGTAGATCAATAGGAGGAGGTAGCTCTGCACACACAGCTCTTAATATGTCTTCTATGATGTCATATGTCTGGATGCTTTCCACTCATCAAAAAGCTACAAGGACAGGGGGTAAATGATTAGAGCAAGAGAGAGGGGGTGAGAGAGAGGGGGAGAGAGGGGTTGAGATTGAGAGTGGGGGTGAGAGAGAGAGAGGGGGGTTTGAGAGAGAGAGGGGGGTTTGAGAGAGAGAGGGCAAACAAGATTGGCAAACAAACATGCAAATACCCAGCAAGATAAACCCGAATTCTGTCCGCACTGCAACCGGCTGAGCGCGAGAGGAATGCAAGTAGTGCCCTTTGTTCAATGTCAAAGTGCTTATGTCATTTTATCTACCCAATATAGTGTAAATAGCATGAATGGCTTTTTAATCTTAATAACTCTTCAAACTGCCTGAGGGTGAGCACAAAGTATGTAGGTTTAGAGAGTCTAAATAGGTTACTAGAGATAAATGAACATGATATATTTCTCAGGCATTTTTATTTTCACTAAGAAGTGCATTGGAATGTTTTCTAATATAAATTGTCAAGACTGATTCTGCAGCTCAAGTTCAAAGCAGTGATTTATAATGTTATTCTGTTGAGTTATGGCACAGGGCTACAAACAATATTGTTTTATTGTTATGTTTATTTGAGACCATGCACAATTAAGACATAAATCTCAGAGGCTGAATCTGATGCATTGTACCAGATAATAAACAGGTCATGTTGGTCCCCATGCAGTCCCTGGGCAGATGTACAATAACACATTCATCATACATACAATAGATGAGTCATGTGCAGTACAACAGACATTATATAGTATACTAAGGTTTCATATCCTCTTTATTTCTAGACCAGGGCCGGCCAACCGTCCTCCTGACCTTGCCCAATCCTCCTGCAGGATTACCCATATTGGGCCTGTTACAAATCCATCTAACTGGAGACAGCTGCAGGCTTTTGCTCCTGCCTTGCACTAAGACGAGCCCCACATGCCAACAGGTATGCTCCTACAACGGCCATCTCACCTCTGCCGCCAATGTGACAGGCTGATGTGGAGAGAGAGTGAGCTGTATGGGGCTTGATCCATGGATCAGGTGGTGCAGAGGCGAGAGCACTACTCCCTGCAACACTAAATCCCATGCCTTGGGTGGCGGCAGAAGTAAGTCTAGCTCTAGGCCTAGATTAAATATGTATGGGTATAGCGTGATTGAAATTATAAGGTAATTTCCGATTGAGCTGATATATGCAGCGTTTACCGAGAATGCAGTATCCGCAAACCTGGGAACATTGCTTTTAAATTTCAATCGCGCTAAACAGCGGATCTTCAGCGCCACGGATTGAATCTAGGCCCTACTCTCAGATACACACACCACAATACTACAGTAGAAGTGGGTATGCGTGGTATAGAAGGTATTACGGTAGAAATGGGCGGGCTTTAATCTCCATGTGCCGCCGCAGGGTTTGATTGACAGCTCGGATTGTCCCAGAGAGCGCGCCGCGCGGGCAGAGTCTAGGCAGGGGGATCCAGCAACCAACCCTGGAGAAAAAATAACACACAGCAGCGAACGTCTGTTTCAAGATTATTTTATTGCAGTGAGGTGAGTTCTATTCTACACTTTTATGGTGTTCTGTTACATGTTAAAACGACTTATTCGAATAGGACATCGTCTTAAATTGGGAGTTAAGAAGTTTTGGGGGATTGTGTGAGTGCTTGCTTATGGAGCTGTGACGCCGGCAGACTGTCTGGGTGAGCTGGCGAGAGGAGAGGAAAAGGGAAAACTGGCTGAGGGGGGGAATCGAAACTTTTAGGGATTTTTTTTACTTCGTGTCCGAAACTGCGTGGAAAGTAAAAAAAACCCGTGGCCATTAAAGTTTTGGTTTTTTATATCGCAGTCATATCGGAAAGTGATATCGTTTACAGGATTTTGTTTGCGTTGTGGGCCATTTCTGCTGTTTTGCGAAATAATGCTTTTTCGTCTTCGCAGAGACTGACGTTGAAGAAGTGAGTGCGCAACAGGCTAAAACTCTTTCTCTTCTCTCTCTCTTTCTCTTTCTATCTCCTCTGTTCTTTACATAACAATCCACAGGCCCAGTGGTGTCTGTTTAAAAACACTGTTTTAATTGATCAAAGCGAAGTATGTCTGTTTTACTTCATTAAAAAAAAATTTGGAATGCAAGATGCTGAGATGACGATATGGCAGGGATTATGAAATAGTGGAAATGGAGGGATACAATGTAGCTCTTTATTGCATTAATGATATTACCGATGGTGAATTGTTATTGTATACGATCACAACGCACTTCTCCGAGACTGTGTAGTTTGTAGCCGATTGAGGAGAGGATACTGTGTCCGAAGGGGAGAGAAGAGAGGTCTCTCAACTCCAGCATAGCCTGGCATTCCAGTAAGTCTGCCTGTCTGCTCTCTCTCTCTCTCTCTCTCTCTCTCTCTCTCTCTCTCTCCCCCCTCTCTCCCCCTCTCTCTCTCTCTCTCTCTGCAGACGTGGAAGTCCAATGCAGTTATTTCATGCGGTTAATGATTTTGTTTCCAAACGACAAGCCTATTGTTGTCACACTTTTTAAAGTCGATTCTTCACTTTTTTATTTAGAAAACGTTTTTCTTTATTCGCCGATGAGTCGATACCCTTAGTTGAAAGGAAACTTTGTTTTAAGTAGGCTACAAGCTAACTTAATGTTAGGGTATTATGGGATATGCTCGTCATTATCCCTAGGGTGTTGTGTCACGGTGATATAGCCGTTATAACGTTGTTATGTCGTTCTGATAATATTGCTATGTCGTTGAGTTGCGAACGCTGGATCTAGAGGGCAAGTTGGAGAAAAATAGCATAAGTAACACACACAGAAACACCATGGCACAGAAAATATGAGAAATCCGATCCCAAATAGATGACGTCAGATGACATTCCTTTGCTGTAAAGCTGATGTGGCCTTCTGTGTGTGTGAGTGTGCTTTTATCCTGGAAAAGTGATATCTCAGACTCTTTCTCGGGGAAAATCCGTGTCTGTGATTTGCGGTGGAATCAGACTTCTACAGTTATAGATTAAGTTCTGAAGAGTTTTAATAAAACATGCTTTTTCACCTCATCTATAGATCTTTGGAAGAACTCCTGTGTTGGTGGCCCATAGAGTTATAATCATAATATGTCATCTACAGTTGTCCTATATATAATTATAATGATTTAATTATTTCATTTTTGTGTTGAGGTATTGGCTTGTCAGGTGTTGTATCAACTGTCCTATAGGTGTGTGTGTGTGTGTGTGTGTGTGTGTGTATGCAGAGTTCAGCAGCAGACTATTCTCCCATGATGTCACATGGTGTTGCATATCAGGAACATCATAACAATAACAACAGTAACAGTATTGGAATCCACACTAGAATAACATCAGTAACAATAACATAACTGTAACATTCCTATTGCCATCATAACTAGAAGGTGACTGTCCTGGAGGTGTTTTGGCACGTTATGGCTGGGTAGGGGTTTTTGTTCCTAAACTGGCTACAGGTGTGTGTGTGTGTGTGGGGGGGGGGGGACTACAGTCTTTAGGCCTGTCTCCGACTGAGCCTTGCAGGCCACCGTAGGACCATGTGGGCGGTCTGGTCTGGTCAGCTGGCAGCAGCTTCCTGCTTCCTGTGGCTGAGCCTTCTCACTGGTCACGCTGGGAGAAGCATTCTTTTCCACTGAGGTCATGTGGTTAGCATCTGGAATGGACAGGAGAGAGATGTCCTCAGAAAGGTCTGGAACCTAGAGATGCAACAGACGGGTACTTCCTGAAACAGACTAAACAGGATAGAGTCTGACTTGGATGTATTTATCTTTCTCCAAATCATGAATGAATGACACACACAGGATGACTACCAGGGGGTAACCAGCTGATCAAGTATGATGAAGTATGACTTTCATTTATTTAAGTTAATGAAATATACCTCTTGGTTAAGTGGGAAATACTGCATTTTAAAGTTTTACTTACCTACATATAGACACTTACACAACTGCAAATTAGTACCTAATATGTCATCCCTAACCTAAAGTGTGACTTTGTGTCAGGAGCAAATGTGTCTGTCTCAGGAGTGTGTGTGTGTGTGTGCGTTTGGGACGACTGCGTGCGCGCGTGTGTGTTGAATGATGATTGTCTTGACATTCTCAGAACCCCAGACAAAGCTGATAGCCAATGATATCCCAGCCTTGTGTGTGTGTGTGTGTGTGTGTATTAACGAAAAGTTTCCCTCTGTTGCCTGCCACTGTGCTGAGTGGTTCTCCTCCCTATTCTGTCCCCCTTGACTGAGCAACAGAGCATTCACAGGAAGGTTCCATCAGATTCACAGACAGAGGCCTTCTCTCTCTTCCTTCATTTCCTCCACACACACACACACTCTGAAGGCTGGATCTTTGTTGAAGTATCCCAGCGCCTTATGTTTACTTGGCACAGACCTGTAATATTTACCCTCCTCCTTCTCTTTCTCCTTTTATTTATATTTCTCTCTCGCTCTTTTTGCCTCCCTCTCCCCTCCTCTCTCCTCCTCCCTCTTCCCCCCCCTATTTCCCCTCATTTTCTCCTCTTGGTGATTTCCTGCATTGTTGAGAGTTGATTTAGACAGAGATAAAATAAGTATTTCAATCCCCCCTTTCCAACCCTCCCTCTCCTCTCCCCCGTCTTTCTCTTGTCCCCTGTGCCCTCCTTGGGGATGCAGGGCTCTATGTCTCTCTCAGACCATGAAGAGAACTCTACCGTATCCTATGGCTGCCACTGTAGACTTTGGGACTAGCTAGCAGTGTTAGCTTCTGTTAGCATTGCAGCTAACATCCTCCTGCATTATTGTAGTGAATTTCATTGCTGTCAGTGTTAGCTTTCCTTAGGGTAGCTACGTTATTAATATGTCACTCATGGCTAGCAACATTAGCTTCTCCTAGCCTAGCCGCTAACAGCGGAAGGTAAACGTGTGTTTGTCTCGTTGGTCTTAGTGAGTGAGCGTGCCTACATTAGTACACACATACACACACACACACATCTGTGACATAACTCACATTTTCGTGCCTGCATTAGCATGCTAGGCGTGTTAGCATGGCTATGGAAAGTTCCATCTGCTCTTAATGGCTGTTTTATGCAGGTGTGTGTTTTCACGGATGTGTGTGTTTGTGTGTGGCAGTATACTGCTAAATCTTCTTCAAAAGCCAAAAGGAAATAGAAATTGTTGCTAGATTGCTGCAATAACTCAATACATTGTTATAATGATAGGCTAGAAACATGAGCATCACCCAGGCCATGCCACACCCCCTCCTCCCCTACTTACATACCTCTGTCATTTCCACCTCCTCTCTCTTCCCCCTTTTCCCCATTTATTTTTATTTTCCCCTCCTTGCCTCCAACAGGACCCCTACAAATCATCATAAACACACACACACACACACACACACACACACACACACACACACACACACACACACACACACACACACACACACACACACACCTCCCCCAACCTGGGGTCACAAGGTCAAATTCCTCCTCCTCAATCAGGCCTCAGGATGTGTGTGTGTGTGTAGCCTATACGTATGTGTGTGCGTGCCAGTTCCATCCCCACCTCACCACAATGTCCTCTCCACTCTTTGGGATTAATTCCATATTATTCTAACGGATTAACTCTCTACCCTTCCTTTGTCACACATACATGCACGCTCACACACCCACACTAAGGGAGACCACGCATTCTGAGGATATATTCCAATACACAGTGGAATGTGTATCCTGGGAGGAATGTGCATGGTTTTTCACTGTGATCCCCCCCCTCTCTCTCTCTCTCTCGATCTCTCTCGATCTCTCTCTCTCTCTCTCTCTCTCTCTCTCTCTCTCTCTCTCTCTCTCTCTCTCTCTCTCTCTCTCTCTCTCTCTCTCTCTCTCTCTCTCTCTCAATTTACATTTCAATTTAAGGGGCTTTATTGGCATGGGAAATATAAGTTTACATTGCCAAAGCAAGTGAAATAGATAATAAACAAAAGTGAAATAAACAATAAAAAAATTAACAGTAAACATTACACTCACAAAAATTCCAAAAGAATGAAGACAAGTGTCATATTATGACTATATACAGTGTTGTAATGATGTCCAAATAGTTAAAGAAAATAAATCAACATAAATATGGGTTGTATTTACAATGGTGTTTGTTCTTCACTGGTTGCCCCTTTCTTGTGGCAACAGGTCACAAATCTTGCTGCTGTGATTGCACACTGTGGTATTTCACCCAATAGATATGGGAGTTTATCCCAAATTTTTTTGAATGTTTAATTTTTTATTTCACCTTTATTTAACCAGGTAAGCCAGTTGAGAACAAGTTCTCATTAACAACTGCGACCTGGCCAAGATAAAGCAAAGCAGTGCGATAAAAACAACAACACAGAGTTACATATGGGGTAAAAAAACAAAGTCAAAAAATACAACAGAAAATATATATACAGTGTGTGCAAATGAAATTTGCACACACTGTATATATATTTTCTGTTGTATTTTTTGACTTTATGTTTTTGAAAACAAATTGGATTTGTTTTCAAATTCTTTGTGGGTCTGTGTAATCTGAGGGAAGTATGTGTCTCTAATATGGTTATACATTTTGCAGGAAGTGCAGCTCAGTTTCCACCTCATTTTGTAGGCAGTGTGCACATAGCTTGTCTTCTCTTGAGAGCCAGGTCTGCCTACGGCGGCCTTTCTCAATAGCAAGACTATGCTCACTGAGTCTGTACGTAGTCAAAGATTTCCTTAATTTTGGGTCAGTCATAGTGGTCAGGTATTCTGCCACTGTGTACTCTCTGTTTAGGGCCAAATAGCATTCTAGTTTGCTCTGTTTTTTTGTAAATTCTTTCCAATGTGTCAAGTCATTATCTTTTAGTTTTCTCATGATTTGGTTGTGTCTAATTGTGTTGCTGTCCTGGGGCTCTGTGGGGTCTGTTTGTGTTTGTGAACAGAGCCCCAGGACCAGCTTGCTTAGGGGACTCTTCTCCAGGTTCATCTCTCTGTAGGTGATGGCTTTGTTATGGAAGGTTTGGGAATCGCTTCCTTTTAGGTGGGTGGTTGTAGAATTTAACGGCTCTTTTCTGGATTTTAATCATTAGCGGGTAGCGGCCTAATTCTGCTCTGCATGCATTATTTGGTGTTTTACGTTGTACACAGAGGATATTTTTGTCTCGATCTGGTGTTTGTCCCATTTTGTGAATTCTTGGTTGGTGAGTGGACCCCAGACCTCAGAACCATAAAGGGCAATGGGTTCTATAATTGATTCAAGTATTTTTAGCCAGATCCTAATTGGTATGTCGAATGTTATGTTCCTTTTGATGGCATAGAAGGCCCTTCTTGCCTTGTCTCTCAGATCGTTCACAGCTTTGTGGAAGTTACCTGTGGCGCTGATGTTTAGACCAAGTTATGTATAGTTTTTTGTGTGCTCTAGGGCAACGGTGTCTAGATGGAATTTGTATTTGTGGTCCTGGCAACTGGACCTTTTTTGGAACACCATTATTTTTGTCTTACTGAGATTTACTGTCAGGGTCCAGATCTAGGTGCTGCTGTAGGGCCTCCTTGGTTGGGGACAGAAGCACCAGATCATCAGCAAACAGTAGACATTTGACTTCAGATTCTAGTAGGGTGAGGCCGGGTGCTGCAAACTGTTCTAGTGCCCTCGCCAATTCGTTGATATATATGTTGAAGAGGGTGGGGCTTAAGCTGCATCCCTGACTCACCCCACGGCCCTGTGGAAAGAAATGTGTGTGTTTTTTGCCAATTTTTACTGCACACTTGTTGTTTGTGTACATGGATTTTATTATGTTGTATGTTTTTCCCCCAACACCACTTTCCATCAATTTGTATAGCAGACCCTCATGCCAAATTGAGTCAAAAGCTTTTTTGAAATCAACAAAGCATGAGAAGACTTTGCCTTTGTTTTGTTTTGTTTGTCAATTAGGGTGTGCAGGGTGAATACGTGGTCTGTCGTACGGTAATTTGGTAAAAAGCCAATTTGACATTTGCTCAATACATTGTTTTCACTGAGGAAATGTACAAGTCTGCTGTTAATTATAATGCAGAGGATTTTCCCAAGGTTGCTGTTGACGCATGTCCCACGTTAGTTATTGGGGTCAAATTTGTCTCCACTTTTGTGGATTGGGGTGATCAGTCCTTGGTTCCAAATATTGGGGAAGATACCAGAGCTAAGGATGATGTTAAAGAGTTTAAGTATAGCCAATTGGAATTTGTGGTCTGTATATTTTATCATTTAATTGAGGATACCATCAACACCACAGGCCTTTTTGGGTTGGAGGGTTTGTATTTTGTCCAGTAGTTCATTCAATGTAATTGGAGAATGCAGTGGGTTCTGGTAGTCTTTTAATAGTTGATTCTAAGATTTGTATTTGATCATGTATATGTTTTTGCTGTTGTTCTTTGTTATAGGGCCAAAAAGATTGGAGAAGTGGTTTACCCATACATCTCCATTTTGGAGACGAGGTGGCCGAGGACTGCTAATCCATTGTGCTCTGAATGCATGGGTTCGAGTCCCGTCCTTGTCGTCTGGCATTTGTTCTTCGCTCCCTTGCATTGCACTGAAAGGTTTTGACATTAGCAACCAATGGTAGGAGGGGCGACTGCCGCTCGTAAAGCACAGAGAGAGGTGGCTGAGTAGTTTAGGTGATGGACTGCTAGTGATTCGTGCTCTTCATGTGTTGTTGGCCCCGTGTAGCTCAGTTGGTAGAGCATGGCGCTTGCAACGCCAGGGTTGTGGGTTCGATGGCCATGGGGGCCAGTATGAAAATGTATGCACTCACTAACTGTAAGTCGCTCTGGATAAGACCATCTGCTAAAATGTTAAATGTGTTGTTTGTTTAGTGTTTTCCAATTTTCCCAGAAGTGGTTCGAGTCTATGGATTCTTCAATCACATTGAGCTGATTTCTGACGTACCGTTCCTTCTTTTTCTATAGTGTATATCTGTATTGTTTTAGTGATTCACCATAGTGAAGGCGTAGGCTCAGGTTTTCTGGGTCTCTATGTTTTTGGTTGGATATGTTTCTCAATTTCTTTCTTACTCTCTCAAGGCACTCTCCCACACTGTATGTTGAATTCAGTCTTTTACGATTACTAAATGCCACACTGTGCGATGTTACCAATTTAAAATCTTGATTTCAACCTGGTTAGATTGTACAATTTGCTTCAGTTCTGTTGTCACATTCTGTTGTTGGCTTGCACAGGCTACGTCAACTGCTGCAGTGTATTTGATCTGCGCATGGGGCAGCACCAGCAGCGCCAGAAAGCCAACTGAGTTCGGAAAAAGTTAAAGTATGCATCTAGAAATAGTTTTCACATACAGACTTTATAAGTCTGAACTTCCCAAAAATAGCATGGTTGCTGTGGTAGAATGTTTATTTTGTGCATTTATCAAAATCCCACCAGGGAGCCTGATTTCAGATGTGTCATGTAGTCTAAACAAGATTGTTAAGGAAATCGTTCTTCTTGAAAGGCATGTTAGCGTTTCAATCAAACTATTATATTAATCTGACTATTCACAATAATCATATTATTGTGTTCATGCTCAGTGCCAGCCGTGTTCCTATTGGTCAATCACCGGGATCGGACATTGCCAGAACTTTGTTGGAGCCTACGACCGCACGTAGTTGCTTAATTGGCAGACGTAGACCCTGTCACACTGAACGAGCCAAGACTTCCGACCATCGTTTGCGACCTAAGAATTTGCTCACAACGTGGACATTTTTCTGGTACGGCAAAACCGTGGCAGAAGACGGCTAAAATCATACAGTCTGTGCGGGCCTTAAAGGGGAAGTACCACTAAAAAAACACTTCTGGGACTTTTATAACACTTGCCTGGCCATTTGTCACCACCCCAGACAGTTTTTAGGCTTATCGCTTGAGTATTTAGATGTAGTTTATAAGTTAATTCTACCCACTGGAACTAGCTGATTCCCATAATGGAGGAGGTCGAGCATCAGACCGATGATGCAGAAGAAAAAAGACTTGCGTGTGTGTGTAAACATCAATCCTGGAGTTCTGGAGACGTTTTTCAGAATGCCCAGGATCAACTGGAAGCATGTGCCACACCTGGCGGCCCAAATGGGAAGCACTCTAAAGTGTAAGTGTTTTGGAAATTAGGATCCATTTTATTATTACTCTCTAAGATGCAAATGAATAGCTAGCTAATGACACCCAACTGTATTTTCTAGTAACCTGCCTACACTCCATAATATAACTGGCTACAGGAGTCTCCCCTTGAAGTTAAGTAAACAGTGTCTAGAACGAGTGGATGCGCCACATAAATAGAACGTATGGGATGCGCACTTCACCATATGGTCTAAATAATCTATATTGTATATTACCAAACAGTGTAAGAAGTATAAAGTCAATAGTGGTAGTGAACAAAATGCAGTGGTGTAAAGTACTTAAGTAAAAATACTTTAAAGTACTACTTAAGTAATCTTTTTGGGTATCTGTACTTAATTTTACTATTTATATTTTTGACTACTTTTACTTTTACTTCCTAATTTACACTACATTCCTAATGAAAAATGATGTCCTTTTTACTCCGTACATTTTCCCTGACACCCAAAAGTATTAGTTACATTTTAAATGCTTAGCAGGACAGGAAAATGGTCCAATTCACGCACTTATCAAGAGAACATCCCTGGTCATCCCTACTGCCTCTGATCTGGCAGACTCACTAAACACACATGCTTTGTTTGTAAATGATGTCTGGAGAGCCCTAGCCCCTGGCTATCCGTAAATAAAAAGAAAATGGTGCCGTCTGGTTTGTTTAATAGAAGGAATTTGAAATGATTTCCATTTTTATGTATATTTTAGCAATTACATGTATTTTTGATACCTAAATATATTTAAAACCAAATACTTTCAGGCTTTTACTCAAGTAGTATTTTACTGGGTGACTTTTACTTTTACTTGAGTCATTTTCTATTATGGTATCTTTACTTTTACTCAAGTATGACCATTTTTCCACCACTGATTTTTTTTTGCTGCAATTGCCAGTCTAGCGTTTACACCACTAATATCTTGATTAGCCTGTTAACCCACACACTAAAGAGGAAGACAAACAGCCTCACACTTGACCACTCACACCCTTTCAACAATGAGTCGGCCATACAGTCTCCAAGCCTACAAGACCAAGCGAGCTGTCAATCATTTTGTGCCATCATCAATATGGCTTATAAATGAATAGGCCTAATGATCCCTGAGCCCATAGTTATATATTATGTTGTATAGGCCTAGACCTATATATTCTTTTGATTGTTGTATATAACATTGTCATGTAGTTATTTTCTCTCTCGTCTAGACAATACAGACTGGTTTCCTACAGGATCACTTTGGAGTGGATGCTGTGGGGTGAACGTCTCGGTCGAGGCCAACGCCGGGTACTCCCAGCCTGTGTGGTCGCAGCAATTCGATCTAAATACCCTGACCCCAACGCTGACCCCAAGCTACGTTGGATTCCAGGAGGTAGAGGGGGCTCACGACATAGTATACAAATAAATGTTTTAAAGAAATAACATTGTATTCCAAGTTTTTTAAATGAACACTTTTTAAACACATAAACTATAAAGACATTGTAAAACATATAATTAAGCAATAAGGCCCGGGGGTGTGTGGTATATGGCCAATATACCATGGCTAAGGGCTGTTCTTATGCGCAACGCAACGCGGAGTGCCTGGACACAGCCCTTAGCCGTGGTATATTGGCCATATACCACAAACCCCCGAGGTGCCTTATTGCTATTATAAACTGGTTACCAACATAATTAGAGCAGGAAAAAATAAAAGTTTTGTCATACCCGTGGTATACTGATATACCACGGCTTTCAGCCAATCAGCATTCATGGCTCAAACCACCCAGTTTATAAAACACAACAATTACTGTCACTCAGCATTAGTTACGCTCCGTTCGTAAGCAAGCTATCATGGACAGTGGTGTAGAGACAGTAACAGGTGGGAGAAGTCCTATTTCCATCTCCGCAGTCGACTCAGGCAGGCTGTTCTAGATCACACATACCAATACTGTTACAGCCACTTGTGTGCAACAGTTAGGATAAAACATCCTGAGATATATTGACTTGCTTGGCCGCCCAAAGCCTGGACCCTGGGACCCTGGTGGCCGCCTGCCGACGACATCACTTGGTCTTGGGTGTGGAAGCCTCCTACAAACGAGGACACCATGGTCATTATAAAACGTATGAAAAGCAATATTATTTTCCAAGCTCTCCAACTCAGCTTGTCTATGCCACATCCCCAACCACCACACCAGCCCCTCTCTCACCAGACTAGTGCATCTTTCTGGATGTCCAGCTGCTCCACAAAGTGCTCTGCTTGGCTGCTGAAGCCCTGGCGGTAGCTTCTAGGGAAATGGGTTTGCTTCAGAGCTTCATTTGTGAGGGGCACATGACCATTCAGATTGAACACCTGAGGGAAACAAATACAAACAGATAGATGCTTTTATTTAGAGGTGTCTGGTATCCTGTCAGATACCCTGTGTGTGTGTGTGTGTGTGTGTGTGTGTGTGTGTGTGTGTGTGTGTGTGTGTGTGTGTGTGTGTGTGTGTGTGTGTGTGTGTGTGTGTGTGTGTGTGTGTGTGTGTGACGGTTTTGTTCAAATGAAGCGTTGTCAGTTATAAGTCCCCCATTAACAAAGCCTACCACTTGCATGGACTGGAATGGTGCTGCATTGACATTGATGCCGCGGCTGTGGGGTCTGGAGTCAGGCGGGAATGTAGAGAGAAAGGAGGACGGGGCTGGTGGCTGCTCAGACGACAGGGACAGCGAAGCCTAGTTTAGGGAAGGGGTGGAGAGACGGATATGTGGTTTTCAATGGTTTTCACAGAAACACTTCAGGACAGACAGGTAGGATGAGTGTTAGCCATCTCTCACACCGCCTGGTATCAGCCAAGCACAGAGAAGCTACACCACCCACCCACACACAGCCAGAAGGGTGGAGCAGAGGGCACCTGGGGGAGGGTGGGTTTACCTGGATATGGTCTGAGCCATCTGTCTGTGGCCGGGGCTCTGCTGTGTGGGAGTGCTGGTAGCGAGGTGGTGTGGAGGAGTGGACGGAATACCTTAAAATGGCAATGACAGTCTACTGTCTACCTAGTGTGTGGCATAATGGTACAGTCTACTGTCTACCTAGTGTGTGGCATAATGGTACAGTCTACCGTCTACCTAGTGTGTGGCATAATGGTACAGTCTACCGTCTACCTAGTGTGTGGCATAATGGTACAGTCTACTGTCTACCTAGTGTGTGGCATAATGGTACAGTCTACCGTCTACCTAGTGTGTGGAGTAATGGTACAGTCTACTGTCTACCTAGTGTGTGGAGTAATGGTACAGTCTACTGTCTACCTAGTGTGTGGAGTAATGGTACAGTCTACTGTCTACCTAGTGTGTGGAGTAATGGTACAGTCTACCGTCTACCTAGTGTGTGGCATAATGGTACAGTCTACTGTCTACCTAGTGTGTGGCATAATGGTACAGTCTACTGTCTACCTAGTGTGTGGAGTAATGGTACAGTCTACTGTCTACCTAGTGTGTGGAGTAATGGTACAGTCTACCGTCTACCTAGTGTGTGGCATAATGGTACAGTCTACCGTCTACCTAGTGTGTGGCATAATGGTACAGTCTACCGTCTACCTAGTGTGTGGCATAATGGTACAGTCTACTGTCTACCTAGTGTGTGGCATAATGGTACAGTCTACTGTCTACCTAGTGTGTGGAGTAATGGTACAGTCTACTGTCTACCTAGTGTGTGGAGTAATGGTACAGTCTACTGTCTACCTAGTGTGTGGCATAATGGTACAGTCTACTGTCTACCTAGTGTGTGGAGTAATGGTACAGTCTACTGTCTACCTAGTGTGTGGAGTAATGGTACAGTCTACTGTCTACCTAGTGTGTGGAGTAATGGTACAGTCTACTGTCTACCTAGTGTGTGGCATAATGGTACAGTCTACTGTCTACCTAGTGTGTGGATTAATGGTACAGTCTACTGTCTACCTAGTGTGTGGAGTAATGGTACAGTCTACTGTCTACCTAGTGTGTGGAGTAATGGTACAGTCTACCGTCTACCTAGTGTGTGGAGTAATGGTACAGTCTACTGTCTACCTAGTGTGTGGAGTAATGGTACAGTCTACTGTCTACCTAGTGTGTGGAGTAATGGTACAGTCTACTGTCTACCTAGTGTGTGGCATAATGGTACAGTCTACCGTCTACCTAGTGTGTGGAGTAATGGTACAGTCTACTGTCTACCTAGTGTGTGGAGTAATGGTACAGTCTACTGTCTACCTAGTGTGTGGAGTAATGGTACAGTCTACCGTCTACCTAGTGTGTGGAGTAATGGTACAGTCTACTGTCTACCTAGTGTGTGGCATAATGGTACAGTCTACTGTCTACCTAGTGTGTGGAGTAATGGTACAGTCTACCTTCAGATGTGTTGTTGAGGGACCTCCTTGGCGACCATAAAGGGGTGAGGCTTTACAGGGCTGCTCAATTGCATGCGCAGGACAAGTGGCATCTGGCTTGGTTTCATTGGTGATGTTGGCTGGTGTAAAACTGTAATTCCGTGTCAATTCAGGGCATGAAGTGATATTCGAAGGCCAGAGCAAGGCTAGGGCATGCCAGTCATTTGATGCAATCAATAGCACTAACAGAAAACTGTAAAGCTTCTTATTAGTATTGGAAATGTAATGGAAAATGGAATTGTTATCAGTATTGTATAAGAAACGTATTGGAAAATGGAATTGCATCACAAAGCCAAGTAAAAACCAAACAGTCAGTAGGACAGGATAACATTACCGTTACAGTAGCAAACAAAATACTTGCGGATGGCAAACAGAAAGGGTCCTAAATTATTTGTACTAACGTTAGCAACATGTGTTAGCCACTTAACTGGCTAGCTAGCAACCTAACTTACCTCGAATGGCTGGAACTTTGTCGCCCATGGAAAGACGGTGGGAACAGAACCCAGTTTCAAATGGTCACCATGTAGTCAGTGGCCACAAAATGATCACTGCACACTGACAACCGCAACTGGTGAGTGACTTCAGGTGCAGTATGGACACCATACTCAGGATGTTGGATGGCCTGCAGCCATGCCTGACACAAAGCTCTATTGCGTTCGCGGGCAGGAAAGGAGTGGAAATGTGCAGTTTGTCTGTATCTGACAGGGGCGTTAGCGCACCCGGGTTCAATGCACCTCATTTTGGCCAGATAGGTTTCCCCTTTTGTCTGTGCCAATACTACTACCACAGATATAACAATGGGTTAGTTGTCTCTGCTACTACTACTAGCTAGTATCGCTTTGTTTACTTCCTGTTGTCCTGACTTTCTTTCTTGAAGACCAATAGTGAGACGCTCCTTCGTCCCGCCTCCTGTAATGATCAATCTTAGAACCACAAAGGAGAGTATCAACCGGATGACAGAGGATATAGAAGTCCTTGTGCAAGCACCAAGAAGGCTGTTGTTCTGTTACACTTTCTACATCAAAAATACACTTATTTGGCAAATCAGTGTTGAGACATCAACCGCTGCTTATGTAACGATAAATATACATCGTTTTTTTATGCATTTTAGGTGATTCTGGAAATGTAGTATTTCTATATAAAAATACAGAAATCTAAATACTCAAGCAATGGACCTAACAACTGTCTGGGGTGATGAAAAATGTCCAGGCAAGTGTTATAAAGGGCCCAGAAGTGTTTTGGAGTGGTACTTCCCCTTCAACACTCAGGGTTTAGGGTGGGGAGAGAGAAGCTGTGGTGGGGTACAGTGTAGGTCTAAGACAGGATAGGGGTTGGATATGTGTGTGTTGGGGGGGTGGGGGCTGGGGTTTGTATGTCTGTATTTGAAGGCTTGAGCTGCCATTGCATAGGTCAAGGTGTCTGTGTCTGTGTGTCTGTGTGTGTTGGTTCTGACAAGGAGGAAGTAGCAGTGTTTGCTTAAACTAAGCACGCTTAACCATGTGGGATGATTTAGCGGGAACAACATAACTCCACCCCAACCCCTAATCCCCTCCCCCCCGCTCTCTCTCTCTCGCTCTCCTTCTCTCCCGCTTTCTTTCCATTTTTCTCTCTCTTCTTTTCTCTCTCTGTCCCTTCCTCTTTCACTCCCTGACGATAAGAAAGGGGGAGGAAAGGAAAAGGGAGAGAGGGGAAGAGAGGAGAGAAAAGAGAGAATAATGTTTTGGAGGTGAGTGGGGAAAAGGGAGGGTAAGGAGGTGGGAGGGATGGATGGATGGAAGGAGGGCGGGAGGGAGGGATGTTTTTGTTTCCTGTTTGCCATCAAAGAGGGAGGGGCTTGGCAAAGCAAGCTAGCTAGCTTAGACATCACGCTAACCTTAACCTCTAACCCCAACCCTTAACCCCTGACCCTAACTGTCTGTCAGACCCCTTATGATCATTGACCCCACATCATTACAAATAACAGTCATGTCGAGGTTCCGTCTGCTGTGGTGTTGTGTTGTGTTGTGGTATGGTGTTGTGGTGCTATGATGTGTATGTGCACTTGGACTAGGTGAATTTCCATATGATGGAGTGTGCCTGAGCCTGTGGCCAGTGTGTGTTTTATATTCACCCCTGGTCTCAGTAAGGGTAGGTCTGTCTGAGCTCCAGAGATCCAGGGTGTAAGGGGGGCTCACATAGAGCTCTCCCCAGGATCAGTGCCTCAATTTGGGCTACATATGGCTCTGGCTCAGTCTCTGGCTCTGGAGCTGTGGGATTGAGAGAGGAATGAAGAGCTAGAGGAGGAGGAAGATGAGATGAGGACAGGGTTGAAGAGGAAAAAGCCTATGTGTGTGGCTGCAAACATCAACAGAAGGCATTTTGGGAAGGAGAGATCTGATTGGTTGAAGTTGAACCCATAGATTTTAAAAGCAGTAGATATTGATAGCGCTGACGTCATCCACATATTCCTGTGGAAAACTCCCGATGTCACATGAAGCCGGAAGTATTTGAAGTGCACCATATTGCTGTATGGGGCTGAATGGCACGAAATAATCGCTAAGGATCATGGTGAAAGTGGTTGTAACTAGCAAAGGATCATGGTCGATGTAGATTGGTTTCATCCTGCCTGAGAGAGTCAACCCAATGCTGCTGGGTGCACGTGCAAAGGGCGTGAGCCTCCTCGTAGCCTTCCGGCCCGTGATTGGTCTGTGGCAGCACGTGGTCCTGTGTGACTACAAATATAGTTGTCAGAATGGATCACTATTTAATTAAATATCTTGATTTGAAGTGAACTTTAAAAGAATTCACAGTGGGGATTGAACTTTGATCATAATAAACCCATTTTAGAGCCCAAAGCAGCCGTCCTGTTTGGCCGTCCTGGCGATCGTAATTTACATAGGCTTTCTAGGGCAGACCAGGGCTTTCGGCACTGCTCAGTAGCCGACCAGCAGAGCTCGTGACTTCCCTCTCCAGACCGGACACTGGGGGCCTGGTCGAACCTAGTTAGTTCAGATGACAATGTGATAGTAGTTGACGGTTCATTTTAAGTATGGTGTATGTGTTTGAACGCTGTAGTTTCCTGTGATGTTTTTAACAGAGTGGCGCTGTAGCTGCAAATTCTTTCTCTGTCAGTCTCTCCCTGGGCTGGCCTTAGTGTTAGCGTTAGCAGCTACGTGGCAGTAGCTGTGTGTGTGTGTGGCTGGGCAGGGGGCCAGGGGGCCAGGAGGCAGTAAACCCACAGCAGAAGTCCTGATGGCCCAGCCCCACACACACACACACACACACACACACACACACACACACACACACACACACACACACACACACACACACACATACACACACACACACACACACACACATACACACACAGCCAGCTACAAGAGGAGGAGGAGGAGGAGGAGGAGGAGGAGGAGGAGGAGGAGGAGGAGGAGGGAGGGAGTGCTCTCTGGAAGACAAGCATCTGCTCAGCCAATGGATTGGTAATTTAATGCTAACACTGCTGCTTCTTTATGCTAATATGTGTGTGTGTGTGTAATGAAAATGGTTAGACTTAGGCTTTGTGGGCTAACACAGTTTTGTGGCACACAGGGTTTCAAATCCAGTAGGTAACTCTCCTCTCTTCTCTCTCCTCCTCTCCTCATCTATCCCCCTGTGTGTGTGTGTGTGTGTGTGTGTGTGTGTGTGTGTGTGTGAGTGAGGGAGTTGTCCTTGCCTGGCGGTGTGAGTGTTATCTTAGTCCAGGCGGTGTGTGTTATATAACTCAGTCTGGCCATGGGAATACACTGCTGTTTCACTTCTCTTCCTCCTCGTTCTAACTCTGTCACAGCCTATCAGAGAGCAGAGGCCTATTTCAGCCAATCAAACGCCTTGTGTCAGAGTTGTCTCTGAACCCAGAGAGATTAAGAGGAGAGAGAGAACTCAGAGAGATTAAGAGGAGAGAGAGAACTCAGATAGATTAACAGGAGAGAGAGAACTCAGAGAGATTAAGAGGAGAGAGAGAACTCAGAGAGATTAAGAGGAGAGAGAGAACTCAGAGAGATTAAGAGGAGAGAGAGAACTCAGAGAGATTAAGAGGAGAGAGAGAACTCAGAGAGATTAAGAGGAGAGAGAGAACTCGGAGAGATTAACAGGAGAGAGAGAACTCGGAGAGATTAAGAGGAGAGAGAGAACTCAGAGAGATTAAGAGGAGAGAGAGAACTCGGAGAGATTAACAGGAGAGAGAGAACCCAGAGAGATTAAGAGGAGAGAGAGAACTCGGAGAGATTAACAGGAGAGAGAGAACCCAGAGAGATTAAGAGGAGAGAGAGAACTCAGAGAGTTTAACAGGAGAGAGAGAACTCAGAGAGATTAACAGAGAGAGTCAGAGAACTCAGAGAGATTAAGAGGAGAGAGAGAACTCAGAGAGATTAACAGGAGAGCGAGAACTCAGAGAGATTGAGAGGAGAGAGAGAACTCAGAGAGATTAAGAGGAGAGAGAGGGAGAAAGATGTCGGAGAGACGGTGAGAGGAGAGAGAGTACATAATGAAAGAGAAGGAAATAGGAGAGATAGAAAGAGGAGTGAAGGAAAGAGGGAGAGATTATAGAAAAAAATAAAAGGAGAGAGAGAGAAGTGCTGATCCTGTCTTTTCCTGGGCCAAGTACTGACACGTCTGAAGTCAGCACATTCTGAACCATCCACACACACACACACCGTCTACTGAACCATCTACAGAATGACTTGTATTCACAGGGAGTAGGAGCAAGATGGGAGAGGGAGAGAGAGCCTGGTTCCTCTCTAGGTTTCTTCCTAGGTTCCTGCCTTCTAGGGAGATTTACCTGGATATCGTCAACCTAGTAACATGTAACAGTCTGTCTGGTCTAGGGCTGGGTGGAATACTGTATTTTACTATATACTGGTATTGATGTACAGACCGGTTTGGGTTTTTGCTTTACCTTCTGTAACGGTATTTCAATGTTTGGTTTGTTACATGTGATTCGCCACTGCGCCGTGTGTAACGTCTGTTTTTAGAGTTGTCTCTCTCCCTAGGCATGGGCGGTAGTATACGGTATATACAGTATAATGTATACCGGGGTATTTGTAAATAGCCACGGGATGGTTTTTCAATACCGTCAATACCGTTGAAAGTTTGAAGTTTTTAAAAATATATTTGAACATTTGTAGCTACTTTTTAAGGAAATACCTGCAGTCAACTTGTGCAATATGTAAGGAGATAAAGAAGATAGAGTTCTTAATTTCACCTGTCACATAATTTTTCATTATGAAGCTTACCGGTAGTCCCCAGTCACGTGATGTTTGTTTACAAGCACACAACCACGAGAGACCAGAGCCTTGTGAGTCACTCACTGTTGTGCAGCGTACGCCAGTTGATCTAGTTACAATATGGAATTCACAACTAAATGTTTTTCAGCTAGATATCTTCTAACTATTAAGTTAACTGTCTAAAATGTGCTAAATGCTCTGCAGTTATGCATTTGGTTTGCTAATTTAGTAGCTAGTTAGCTATCTAGCTAAGTGGTTAGCTTCTACCAAAATCAAGCTTCGCTTGGTAACAGCAGAGAATCCCCTCCTGGATCAAGAGCCTTGCTGTCTAATATTTGTTTTGTGGGCGCAGCAAACTGTGAGTAGCATTTTTTAATTACTAGAATAACTGTGTAATGTCTGTTTTTATAGTTTACTCCGCAAACTGTGAGTAGCATTTTTTTATTACTAGAATAACTTTATGAGCTGGGATGTCTGTCCTGAAAATAGTTTAGGTCAGAGACTGTATAAAATGTTTGCAATGCACTCATTAGCATTTAGTTAGCATTCTCTATTGGATTCTACATGTACTTGTTAGCATTGCTAACCTTCGGGTTACAAAGCTCAGTGGGGTTTGAAAATAGCGCCCCTTGTGTTCAGTGTCAGTATTACCGAATATCCTAGTGTGGCACAAGGTCAGTATGAAGGTATGACAATCTGGAGACCGCCCAAGCCTATCTCTCCCTCTCTCTCACCAAGCCCCATCCCCTGTCACTCAAGGAGCGCAGTTGTTGCTCGACCACGCAGTGTTGCCAATTTAGTGACTTTGCCGCTATAATTAGCGAGTTTTCAGACCCCTCCAGTGATTTGTATTGGTAAAAGAGACAAATTCAGCTACTTGTCAGGCTGCCTTTGGGAGTTCTGCCACCGAGAGTTTCTATGGTTTTGATACCATTTAGTGACTTTTCCCACTAAATTCTGTGGCAAACTAGAGTGGGAAAAGCTGTCTGTGCAACAGAAGTCACAGCAAGGGTGCACCCAGGCAGAGAAGCACATGGGGAGGGGGTGTGTGGCGGGAGAGGGGGTTGAAGTTTTTTGGGTTGAAGTTTGATTGAACAGTATAAAACAACAATCAGAATGGAGAAAGACCCATTGAAATCACGTAGAATGTATGTGTTGCCACCCTAGGGTCACGCACTACTCATAAAGCAAATGTAGAACTTTTATTATTCCAAAAAAGAATACTGTCAAATACCGCCATACCGTAAACAATTAGAAAAATATAGTGCTAGGATATTTAGTCCATATCGCGCTAGTCCGGTCACCGTGGTACTGTCTGTTTATACAACTGCCTACAGTTGTAATGAGTGTGTGTGCGTGCGAACCTTCGTGGATGTATGCCCTTGTATTTCCTTCCTCAGGTGTTAAATTAAAGATCTCTCAAAATGGCTACCCCCAAGGCCTCAGCTCTCACAGTGTACATAGAGACCTGTTTAAACATGTGTTTGTGTGTGTGGTGTGTGTGTGTGTGTGTGTGGAGGCATTCCACCCCACCCGTGCTGAGTTCCTCTCTGTGGATGACATATCATTACTGCAATTACAGGGCAGAGTAACTACAACTACAACACACACAGCCTCTCTCTCTCTCTTGTAGGGATGGAGACGGCATACTCTGTTATGAGCGAGTACGCACATACACACGTACACACACACTGCACATGTGGCAGAAAGCTGGCAGGCCAGGGAATCCTGGGAGAGTCCCGTCTCGTATAAAGAGCCTCTCTGTCTCTGAGTGTGTGTGTTCCCCTCAAAGTTAACACAAGCCCAACATTCTTACCCCCTTCTCTCTCCCCTCCCCCCTCCTCATATCTCCTCCCCACCTCTCTACACTCTCTCACAAAGGTACTCCTGTGTGTGTGTGTGTGTGTGTTCTCCTGGTCTGAATACCTTTTGTAGGGGCAGAACAGTTGAATGGGACAGTTTCCCACCATGTGTAGAGTAGTAGTAGATCCTACTCTGCGTAAAACACTCTTTCAAGCTGTTTACCTAATACCTCCATAATAACCATCCCTAAAGGATACAAGGAAAAGGCTGCAAGAAGTTTGATGTCACCCTTTGTGTCTAAGTGATGATTGTGCGTTTCTCTAGCTATTGACCTGTAGTTGGCTGAAGTGTTGTTGTCATTGATAATGTCTGGAGCCTGGAGTTTTCCCTGGGCAGGTCACATGGTGTGAGGGATGAGAGGAACGTTTCACTTGTTAGTGTTAATGGTCTAGGAAAAACTCCAGGCCCTAGTGAAATCCAGGCTCTGTCGCAGCCGGCCGCGACCGGGAGACTCATGGGCGGCGCACAATTGGCCCAGCGTCGTCCAGGGTAGGGGAGGGAATGGCTGGCAGGGATGTAGCTCAGTTGATAGAGCATGGTGTTTGTAACGCCAGGGTTGTGGGTTCAATTCCCACGGGGGGCCAGTATAAAAAAATAAATGTATTCACTAACTGTAAGTCGCTCTGGATAAGAGCGTCTGCTAAATGACGTAAATGTAAATGTAAATGTAATGTCGTCTTACACGGTCTGCAGGCATTTGGCTCCTCTCTCTACTGTAAACACACACACACACACATGCCGGAGGAAACAGCTAGCAGTATGCATGCCTGCAGGTAGAGCTCATGTCTCCTTTCATATTTTCCAATCCTTCATTTCTTCTTTCACCTCGTGTAGCACTGCAGTTGTTCAGACACCCATTCTCTGTCCTTTCCCCTTCTCTCTCTCTCTCTCTCTCTCTCTCTCTCTCTCTCTCTCTCTCTCTCTCTCTCTCTCTCTCTCTCTCTCTCTCTCTCTCTCTCTCTCTCTCGCTCTCTCTCTCTCTCTCTCTCTCTCTCTCTCTCTCTCCCTCTCCCTCTCCCTCTCCTCTCTCCCTCTCCCTCTCCCTCTCTCTCTCTCTCTCCCTCTCCCTCTTCTCTCTCTCTCTCTCTCTCTCCTCTCTCTCTCTCTCTCTCTCTCTCTCCTCTCCCTCTCCCTCTCCTCTTCTTCTCCCTCTCCCTCTCCCTCTCTCTCTCTCTCTCTCTCTGTCATGTGGGGAGACTTGATGTGGGTCAGACAGTCTGTTAGGTGGATGAGAAGCCTCAGGTCAGGAGTGACAAGCTGACGTGTGTGTGTGTATAAGTGATGACTGTGGCATGTTGAGGTCAGGTTGTCAATGACTATGTTCTCTTTATCTGTGGTGTAGTGTGTGTGGGTATGACACCTTAGTGTCTTGTGTTCTAATGTTAAATTTGAGAGGAGCGCTTACACAGGACTCTCTGTCTAACGGCAGACACACACAGACAAGTGGATGATTGTGTTCCTGTGGAATTTTTCAGACTTTTTATCGTCTCTGGAAATCAATACCTTCCCTTATACTGTACACTAGGAAAGGAATGATGTGTGTGTGTGTTTCCGTGTGTGTGTGTGTTTCCATGTGTGTGTGGGAAACGCTGCGTCAGTATAGGGTCATCAGTTCTGTCCAATTCACCCACAGTACTTTAGCAGGCAGTGCACCGTCCCTCCCTCTCACTCCCTTTGTTCCTCTTTCTCTACCGCTCTCCCTCTGCGGTGTGTGTGTGTGTGTGTGTGTGTGTGTGTTAGGGCTAGGCGATATATCAAATTAATTTGATTCATTCGAATGTATGTTTTTGCGCGATATTCCAAATGCCTTTATCACAAGAATGATGTTTTTTGGTTGTTGTTGTTTTTATGTCAGCTTGTCTCCTTCATTCCTTCTGTGCTGTGTGCGCCTTCCCATTTACACCAGAGATCTGTATATAATGATGAGATGCTCATGTCTCCGCCCTAACAATGGGAGTCATTGTTCCAAAGGCGGGAAGGCAGGCGATAAGCTTAGGTCCAAAATATGCCCATAGAAACGATTTGGGCTTATTTTGGACAGAGTTCGGCGAGAGTGAAACCTCTCGCTTCGCCTCTTCCTCTCTGTTTACACACACACACACCAAGCCCCTCCCCCTGCCACTCACAACAACAAAGATGAGAGATCACCTGTTCCTCTCTGACAAGTGGTTTCAACTCGCTCATATGGACACGGAAACGCATTGAGACATGGTTTTACTGGAATAGAGGTAGAAGTGAACCTTTCTAACGATACCCTTTTTATGTCTCAACTCCTCAAATTGCGTGAAGAGCAGACACTACTAAACAGGAGTATCAATGAACATTGATTCTGGAAAACGTATGCACAGTTTGTCGCGCGATGCATTTAGTTTAGTTTAATAATTCAACCATTAAAAAAAAAAAAAACACATAAAACTAAAAAAAATAAACAATACATAAAAAAATAGCAATACATGTAAAATCATTGAGGATAACACACAATAAAGTCTGGGACCTATTTCCATTGTGGTCCTCAGTACCATGTACCGCTAGCAGCATTTTAACCAAAGACAAATACTAGCTGTCTTGTCTGTGTTTTATAAATGTGCAATAAGCATAAAACACAATTAGGAATTGGCAACTCATTTTTATTCAGAGAAATAAGGTTGCCCACTTGATTTCAAAATCTGAACAAAGTTGACAGGCTAGCATGCTGTTCAAACAGTTGGAGACGGACAGAAGAGTGTGTTCATAACAATTCAACTGTTCTGCCTTCTTAGCTAGCAAATAAATCCAAGTTGGCTAAACTTGAAATATAACGATTAGTTGGCTACTCACTAGCACGATGGCTTGTGCTTGAGAGATTGTTTATGAGACCTGTGTTCATTTTCTAAAATGCCTGCTACAAGAAGTTAGTCATTATTAGTGAATGCGCATTATGCATGGTTCTGGTTAAAATGTGTAACAAAGGGGGCAGACTTGAAAGCCAGATCAGTGATTATTGCAAAAAAAGCATGTTAAACTATTTTGATAAAATAATTACATTATTAGTGGTTGGTTGTGGAAGGTATAATTTCACAAGCCCAGAATTCATTAGATTATTGCTGACTGTTTGAAAGGCAGTGTATTTGACCATTAATTGTACAACAAAGCTTATTTAGAGAAAACTTTAAAAAATGGATATATATATTGTGAATTGCCCATAAGTTTGAAAACATTGAGATATGATTATTTTTTTCTCAATGTTGTTGTTTTTTATTTAACCTTTATTTAACTAGGCAAGTCAGTTAAGAACAAATTCTTATTTACAATGACGGCCTACACCGGCCAAACCCGGACGACGCTGGGCCAATGGTGCGCCGCCCTATGGCACTCCCAATCACGGCCGGTTGTGATACAGCCTGGAATCGAACCAGGGGGTCTGTAGTGACGCCTCAAGCACTGAGATGTAGTGCCTTAGACCACTGCGCCACTCGGGAGCCTGTGTGTGTGCGTGCGTGCGTGCGTGCGTGCGTGAACAGCAGCATTGCTCCTATAGTCATAAGTCAGCAGCTCTTTAGTAGTGATATCACTCAGCAGCCCCCAATTACAACACCTACCTCACCTGCCTCCAGAGAGCGGTGTGTGTGTGTGTGTGTGTGTGGGGGGGGTAATGTAGGTAATGTAGCATTTAACGCTTGCTCTCTCTCTCTCCTTCCCTCGGTCTCGCTCTCGCTCGGACTCACTCTCGCTCTCGCTCTCGCTCTCGCTCTCGCTCTCTCTCTCTCTCTCGGTAGGCCAGGCCAGTGTGTGTATGTAAAGTAGTATTTAACTGTCTCTCTCTTTCTCCCTGAAGGTAGGCCAGGCCAGTGTGTGTATGTAATGTAGTATTTAACTCTCCCTTTCTCTCTCTCTCCCTCCCTAAAGGTAGGCCAGGCCAGTGTGTGTATGTAATGTAGTATTTAACTCTCTCTCCCTCCCTAAAGGTAGGCCAGGCCAGTGTGTGTATGTAATGTAGTATTTAACTCTCTCTCTCCCTCCCTAAAGGTAGGCCAGGCCAGTGTGTGTATGTAATGTAGTATTTAACTCTCTCTCCCTCCCTAAAGGTAGGCCAGGCCAGTGTGTGTATGTAATGTAGTATTTAACTGTCTCTCCCTCCCTAAAGGTAGGCCAGGCCAGTGTGTGTATGTAATGTAGTATTTAACTCTCTCTCCCTCCCTAAAGGTAGGCCAGGCCAGTGTGTGTATGTAATGTAGTATTTAACTCTCTCTCCCTCCCTAAAGGTAGGCCAGGCCAGTGTGTGTATGTAATGTAGTATTTAACTCTCTCCCTCCCTAAAGGTAGGCCAGGCCAGTGTGTGTATGTAATGTAGTATTTAACTCTCTCCCTCCCTAAAGGTAGGCCAGGCCAGTGTGTGTATGTAATGTAGTATTTAACTCTCTCTCCCTCCCTAAAGGTAGGCCAGGCCAGTGTGTGTATGTAATGTAGTATTTAACTCTCTCTCCCTCCCTAAAGGTAGGCCAGGCCAGTGTGTGTATGTAATGTAGTATTTAACTCTCTCTCTCCCTCCCTAAAGGTAGGCCAGGCCAGTGTGTGTATGTAAGGTAGTATTTAACTCTCTCTCCCTCCCTAAAGGTAGGCCAGGCCAGTGTGTGTATGTAATGTAGTATTTAACTCTCTCTCTCCCTCCCTAAAGGTAGGCCAGGCCAGTGTGTGTATGTAATGTAGTATTTAACTGTCACTCCCTCCCTAAAGGTAGGCCAGGCCAGTGTGTGTATGTAATGTAGTATTTAACTCTCTCTCCCTCCCTAAAGGTAGGCCAGGCCAGTGTGTGTATGTAATGTAGTATTTAACTCTCTCTCCCTCCCCTAAAGGTAGGCCAGGCCAGTGTGTGTATGTAATGTAGTATTTAACTCTCTCTCCCTCCCTAAAGGTAGGCCAGGCCAGTGTGTGTATGTAATGTAGTATTTAACTCTCTCTCCCTCCCTAAAGGTAGGCCAGGCCAGTGTGTGTATGTAATGTAGTATTTAACTCTCTCTCCCTCCCTAAAGGTAGGCCAGGCCAGTGTGTGTATGTAATGTAGTATTTAACTCTCTCTCCCTCCCTAAAGGTAGGCCAGGCCAGTGTGTGTATCCATGAATGTACGTCACTATGATGATGACCGACCAGCTGATGGACTTAGCTCCGCCTCCGCTGCTGAACGGGGAGCTGCCGCTGATGCAACACATGGTTAATGGAGACGCAGCGCAACAGGTTGGTAACGCACATACGCACACACACACACAACGTGCCAAATGCAGTTCTGGTTGTGTGAAGGAGGTGTCCCGCTCAAGCCCTTCCCTGAGGGAAATCCTTAAGGAGTGTTTTGATTGAAACACCCAATATAGAAGGTTCCTACTAGAGATCAGAGAGGACTGTCAGACAGGCTGGTCAGATGACTATCTGCAGAGGACGCAGACACAGAGACGGGATGTGTGTGTGTTGTCTACCTACAGAGGAAAAAGCCCTCAGATAAGAATTGAAGACATAACACATGAACAAACAGACTATTTTGTGAGCATGTATTTGTTCATTGATGTAGTACTGTATTAGTACACAACTTGTGTGTATGTATCTATGTGTGTGATGGGGCCTTGTCTCTTCTCTGTAAACCTGGGTAGCCCTCTAGTACGCTCCATGGTTCCCATAGCAACAGCAGCAGCAGACAATGCAGGAAGTGTGTGTCTGTGTGAGGGAAAGGGAGAGCTGAGCTTAACGTCGCAATGGGAAGATGCAGAATGAACAGGAGGGGATATGAACGCACTGGGAAGAAGACACACCTGTAGCACGTATAGTGTGTGTTTGCGTGGTTTGTGTGTGTGTGTGGTGGGTTTGCGTGGTTTGTGTGTGTGTGTGGTGGGTTTGCGTGGTTGTGTGTGTGTGTGTGGTGGGTTTGCGTGGTTTGTGTGTGTGCGGGGTGTATGAATGTGCCATGGCAGGACATGTGTTCCATGTCTACAGCCACTTGTTCAATCTCAACAACCTCTACACGGACAACATGACGGTAAGATACTTCACACACAGACAGCCCCTACAGATGTGCAGTAGTCTTGAGTGTTTGAAGCCTGGGGGCTGTCAGGGAGGGAGTGTGTTTGTTGGTGTGAAGTCCTGACTGAGCTTGAGTAACGTCTTCGTTTCCCTCTCCTGTATGTCTGTGATCCATATGTTGTGTCTGAACCGGTCTGTGATTGTTGTGTTTTGTCTGATCGGTCTCTCTGGTCTCGGCAGGTGATCCTGGTACAGGTGAATCCAGGGGAGACCTTCACCATCAGAGCAGAGGACGGCTCGCTGCAATGCATCCAGGGTAGGTCGCACGCTTATGACATCCCAACTCTGAGCCCCAGTTACGCCTGTCTCGTTTTGATGACCTCATCCCTTTTCTCTGTTGACATCACAACGCTGTGCCACGGTGACTGTGCTTAGCTAGGTGTGTGTGATATTCGATGGCTTGTGTTGTACATTAAACATACTGCTATATAACAAGCTATTATAGACCAGTGGGATTCCTGTAACTCCAAGGGTGTGTGTCTCACTCTGATGACATCACAACAGAGTGAGATGTAAATCCCCCTCCCTGAATAGGGCCTTTGTCTCTCCCTCTCTCTCTCTCTCTCTCTCTCTCTCTCTCTCTCTCTCTCTCTCTCTCTCTCTCTCTCTCTCTCTCTCTCTCTCTCTCTCTCTCTCTCTCTCTCTCTCTCTCTCCCCCCTCCCCCCCCACTCTCTGATGAAAGGTCTCTTTCAGACAGTCTTGGCTCATACAGCCCCCCCTCCCCTCCCCCTCTATGTTATTCTAGCTAATTACCCCACCCCTCATCCCCCCACCCCGTGTGTAATTCAATTAGGTCTCAGAGCTTTTGCTGGAGGCCAAAGAGACAGACAGACAGACAGACAGACAGGCAGGCAGGCAGGCAGGCAGGCAGGCAGGCAGGCAGGGAGGGAGAAGATTTGGTTGTACTGCTAGAGTCTCTGAGTGGGTAGGATAGATTTCCAACCATCCTTCCACCATTAATGGAATGACCCGGTTTCAGGTACAGGTTGGGCCAGACAGTGTATGGGTTAAGGCACCTGCAGACTAGGTTCTGTTTGCTCCTAGCTGAATACTCTATTAATTAATAACCTTTTACTGTAGTGGGCTAAATCAGGGTCATTCAGAGTGTTCCTCAGAGTGGCTAAAAAACAGAAGACACCTGTACCATGTCAGATATGGAGTTGAAATGTATTACATTTTGAGTTTGCATTCCAATATTACACTTTATATACATCACAGAAGACTGAAATATACTACATGACCAAAGGTATGTGGACACCTGCTCGTCGAACAACTCATTCCAAAATCATGGGCATTAATATGGAGTTGGTCCCCCCTTTGCTGCTATAACAGCCTCCACTCTTCTGGGAAGGCTTTCCACTAGATGTTAGAACATTGCTGCAGGGACTTGCTTCCATTTAGCCACAAGAGCGTTAGTGAGGTCGGGCACTGATGTTGGGCGATTAGGCCTGGCTCGCTGTCAGCGTTCCAATTCATCCCAAAGGTGTTTAATGGGGTTGAAGTCAGGGCTCTGTGCAGGCCTGTCAAGTTCTTCCACACCGATCTCGACAAACCATTTCGCTTTGTGCACGGGGGCATTGTCATGCTGAAACAGGAAAGGGCCTTCCCCAAACTGTTGCCACAAAGTTGGAAGCACAGAATCGTCTAGAATGTTATTGTATGGTGTAGCATTAAGTTTCCCTTCACTGGAACTAAGGGGCCTAGCCCGAACCATGAAAAACAGCCCCAGACCGTTATTCCTCCTCCACCACCAAACTTTACAGTTGGCACTATGCATTGAGGCAGGTAGAGTTCTCCTGGCATCCACCAAACCCAGATCAGTCCGTCAGATTGCCAGATGGTGAAGCGTGATTCATCACTCCAGAGAACGCGTTTCCACTTCTCCAGACTCCAATGGCGGTGAGCTTTACACCATTCCAGCCGACGCTTGGCATTGCGCATGGTGATCTTAGGCTGCTCGGCCATGGAAACCCATTTCATTAAGCTCTCGATGAACAGTTCTTGTGCTGACGTTGCTTCCAGAGGCAGTTTGGATCTCGGTAGTGAGTGTTGCAACCGAGGACAGACAAGCGTTCTGTGAGCTTGTGTGGCCTACCACTTCGCGGCTGAGCCGTTGTTGCTCCTAGATGTTTCCGCTTCACAATAACAGCACTTACAGTTGACCGGGGCAGCTCTAGAAGGGCAGACATTTTACGAACTGACTTGTTGGAAAGGTGGCATCTTGTGACAGTGCCACGTTGAAAGTCACTGAGCTCTTCAGTAAGGCCATTCTACTGTCAATGTTTGTCTATGGAGATTGCATGGCTGTGTGCTCAGTTTTATACACCTGTCAGCAACTGAAATAGCCGAATCCACTAATTTGAAGGGTTGTCCACATACTTTTTAATATATAGTGTATAACAAAACCATTTGACATAGCGACACATTAATTTTCACTGTGTTTTTTGAAATAATGTTGATTAATTATGAAATTATAAAAAAATTAATAACATTCCACTAGACGGCGATTTGGTCATAAAATACCTTTGCTTGAAAATACAATACTATTGTTTGTCCCTCATGAGACACTGTAGCAACAACATAGCCAGTAACACTTCCTCAAAATAGTCAGAATTAATCTAAGATAAATCAAGAATGTTTTTACCGAGGAGGTCTTCTTCATGCAATTTTACATCTAGCTAAGACGTTTGGTGCAGTATTTCACAAGTGACAAAATTTGCATGCAAACTAGTCTTCTCGCGTTGAATGACAACAAACACTTAATTGAAGAATCCCGTCCATAGTTCCCATCCTTACTGTTGACCAATCACCGACAAAGGGGTGTAGAATTCGGGCAGCCGGAAAAAAAACAGCGGAACACCAAAACGATTAAAAACTTCACAAAACCTCATCATAGTATATGCGCGAACCGTTTCGACTAGATAGCATGCGATAGGCTTTAGGGTTAGACAGTGTGTATGGGGGGTGTTACTATGCCCGCTCAGGAAGCAGACAGGAGAGGTCACTGGAACAGACCCCCCACTACGACCACACACACATGCTCAGGTCACTGGGTTTATTGAGAGGTGGGGTAAAGCAGTGTATTTGAGGACCAGTTGAGCTGTTCTTTACAGAGTGTGATTACTGAGACCTCAGAGCAGTGTGTGTGTGTGTGTGTGTGTGTGTGTGTGTGTGTGTGTGTGTGTGTGTGTGTGTGTGTGTGTGTGTATGCATGCCTGCCTATTACAGAGACTGGAGTTTTATATAAAGTAACCTCTGTTTAACTGGAGTACCGCGGTACACACACTGCTCTGACTGCACCAGCCAATATACTGCACTTTCCAAAGACAGATTCTTCAAGATGGAGCCTCTCTCTCCTGCTCCCTTTTCCCCTCTGTCTAGGGTTTAATACCGGTGACCGGTATCCCGGGACTTCCCAACCAAGCTCTTTCTCGTTTTTCCGAGAAAAATTATGACGGGTCCCGTGGACCAATAATATATTAAATGTTATGCCGCACTAATGCAAAAATACAAAATATGCACGTGCGAATAACTGCATGAACATATCAACTCTCTGGCTTCATTCATACATTAGACCAGTCATCACAACGCTAGCAGCCTACCATATTTAGCTTACTCAACGTGAAGTCTGCAATAGAAAACATCACTTCATTACATTACTTCTATTGATTGCGACCTATCATGTGTAGACTATACGTGACCTCTCATGTGTAGGCTATACACAACCTCTCATGTGTAGGCTATACACAACCTCTCATGTGTAGGCTATACACAACCTCTCATGTGTAGGCTATACGCGACCTCTCATGTGTAGGCTATACGTGACCTATCATGTGTAGGCTATACACAACCTCTCATGTGTAGGCTATACACAACCTCTCATGTGTAGGCTATACACAACCTCTCATGTGTAGGCTATACACAACCTCTCATGTGTAGGCTATACACAACCTCTCATGTGTAGGCTATACACAACCTGTCATGTGTAGGCTATACACAACCTCTCATGTGTAGGCTATACACAACCTCTCATGTGTAGGCTATACACAACCTGTCATGTGTAGGCTATACACAACCTGTCATGTGTAGGCTATACACAACCTCTCATGTGTAGGCTATACACAACCTGTCATGTGTAGGCTATACACAACCTGTCATGTGTAGGCTATACACAACCTCTCATGTGTAGGCTATACACAACCTCATCAACTGCGGCTCTATCCATGGTGCTGAGTTTCTGCTACTAGGTCTATCTGCTTGTCTGTTTGTTTAGCAGAGAATCAGATATGTTCCCTGTGACAAAGTCACCACAATAAACGGGTTATGATGAAGTAAAAACAGACACAACCTTCCTAAATTCCCCTGCTAGCCAGGTGCACGGGGAGAGAAAAGAGGCAACAAGCTGGCTGACATCTTTCAGTCAAAGGTAAGCTAAAAGAAATGTCCTTTTCACTAGGCTGTAGGCTAATGAACTCAGAATATTTTAGGCCTACATTTAAACTAGGCTACATCGAAATAGTGTGGGGAGTGACTTTGACAGAACTTTGAGTTTATTTAATTGAAACAAATACAGCAAGAAACCGTTAGATTCGTGTCCATATTTCTCCATTGACAGTGGTAGAATCATGTCAGATTTGTTTTGCTTGTATTATTTTAATTTTTTAATAGCATTTCCGGTTTGAATGGGAACATTTGTAGATTTTCGGGAAAATATTCAACCTAGTCTTTCCTCCCTCTCTCTCTCTCGCTCCTCAGTCTGTGGAAACCAGGGTGTTGTGCTAGCTTAGCTTAGCATTGCTTGCTTTGTTGTTGTGGTTTGTTTTCATAATAATGACTTTTAGTGATGTTTTAAGTCATGCATTGATTATTTCTTATTTTCTGCCTCATTCTGTAAAAATACATTTTCTGAAAAGTACATTTTCAGACCCATCTGAAAAATAGGTTACATTCTTTTTTGTTGTTGCTTGGGGTTAGCTTGGGGTTGGGGGCCACTAGTTTTTGATTCGCTTAACTATTTTCCCTTACCTTCTCTCCCCTCCCCTCTCTCCCCTATCACTCTCTCCCCTCTCCCTCTCTCCCTCCCTGAACGTTCCCACACTCACATCAAAGGCAGTGACTATAGAGTGTGTGTGAAAGAACCATGCTCTGGAATTTGTGTGTGTGCGCGTGTGTGCTTTTGCCACAGTCATCCTAGAGCTGGCAGGATAATAGATTTATGTGTGTGACTTCTGTAGGCTTTTGCTGTAGGATTGCTTTTACAGGTATGGGTAATGTAGTTTAAAGTATTTCCTGAGCAGGGCGGCTGTTGCAGTGTGGGTAATGTAATTTTATGTATTTCCTGAGCAGAGTGGCTGTTGCAGTATGGGTAATGTAGTTTAATGTATTTGCTAAGCAGGGCGGCTGTTGCAGTGTGGGTGTGTTGTTTAATGTACAGTATTTCCTGAGCAGGGCGATTGTTGCAGTGTGGGAAATGTAGTTGAATGTATTTGCTGAGCAGGGCAGCTGTTGCAGTGTGGTTATAGTTGAATGTATTTGCTGAGCAGGGCAGCTGTTGCAGTGTGGTTATAGTTTAATGTATTTCCTGAGCAAGGCGACTGTTGTGGCCCCTTCCACTGGCCCCATTGATGTGGTCTCTTTTCCAGTTGTGTGTGTGTGTGTGTGTGTGTGTGAGTGTGTGTGTGTGCGCGTGCGTGTGTGTGCGTGTCATCTGCTCAAAGCCAAGAGAATCTCTCTCTCACCTACACGTGGGACCTTTCCCATCTCTCTCTTTCTCTCTCTTTCTATATCCTTCTCTATCTCTCTTTATCTATCTCTCTCTCTTTCTCTGTCTTTCTCTAAACCAGTTGTATGTAACATATAGTATGTTGTACTGTAATTACCCTGCATGCAAAACTGGTTGCAGTCAATGAATCAGGTTGTATTCTGGTTGTAAAAGGAAGTTTTGTCCATATCTTTTTAGCAACCAGAAAAATACATCTTTATCTGATTTAAATTAAATTAAAGATGACATCATAGGCATGATGTTGTCATGTTGTCTTTACCTGGTTTAGTTGTAATATGGTTCTATGTCAACTTCTCATCCAGGAAACACATTTACACCCAGGGAGCTTGGGTAGGCTTAGTGTTGGGTAGGCTTAGTGTTGGGTATGCTTAGTGTTGGGTATGCTTAGTCTTTGGTAGGCTTAGTGTTGGGTAGGCTTAGTGTTGGGTAGGCTTAGTGTTGGGTAGGCTTAGTCTTTGGTAGGCTTAGTGTTGGGTAGGCTTAGTGTTGGGTAGGCTTAGTCTTTGGTAGGCTTAGTCTTTGGTAGGCTTAGTGTTGGGTAGGCTTAGTGTTGGGTAGGCTTAGTGTTGGGTAGGCTTAGTGTTGGGTAGGCTTAGTGTTGGGTAGGCTTAGTCTTTGGTAGGCTTAGTCTTTGGTAGGCTTAGTGTTGGGTAGGCTTAGTGTTGGGTAGGCTTAGTCTTTGGTAGGCTTAGTGTTGGGTAGGCTTAGTGTTGGGTAGGCTTAGTGTTGGGTAGGCTTAGTGTTGGGTAGGCTTAGTCTTTGGTAGGCTTAGTCTTTGGTAGGCTTAGTGTTGGGTAGGCTTAGTGTGCAACTGTGTGTGTGTGTGCTTTTGTGTGTGTGTGCGTGTGCGTGTGCGTATAGTGCGTTGGGTTCCACTAGGTTTTGGAAAGCTGTCACCATGAGAATGAAAAACCTCTCCAGGTGGTGTGTAATGGAATTTGGGCCCACGGGGCATGGAGTGTGTGTGTGAGTGTGTGTGTGTCTGTGTGCATGATGTTTGGAGACATCCTCCCTCAGCTCAGAAAAGTGAGTGAGAGCGAGAGAGAGAGAGACCACATTCCGGGTGAACCCACTTCCTCTCTCTCTGACCCTTGCGTCCCCCGTCCTGTACAGTTGGTTTGGTCTGCCAGTCCACTGAAGCCTGACTCACCCTTCGGACTCTACCACTTCAGGCAAAACGGGGGGGAAACAAACCTTTCCTCTCTGTGTGTGTGTGTGTTTACTACTGAGTGCTTTTCCAGGTTTGGAATTCTTGGCTCCCTGGAAGCTCAGGGATCAACTGGAGCAGTCCTCCCTCCCTCCATCCCTCTCTTCTCGCTCTCGCTTTTCTTTCTCTCTTCCTCCATCCCTCTATCTGTCTCTGTCTGTCTGAAAACTTTATCCCACTTTCCTTCTCTTCTCTCTATCTCTTGCTGTCCCACTCTCTCATCCTATATCTTGTACTTTTCCCTTCAACATCAGCTGCTTATGCTTCTTTGTCTTCCCTTTCTTTCATTCCTTCTCTCTGGCTTGTATTTGTATCAGTTCCAGGGGAAAGCCCCTTTCCTTCCGCTCAGCTGTGATAGGCTTAGAGGTGAGAGACAGCTGTGATAGGTTTAGAGATGAAAGAGACAGCTGTGATAGGTTTAGAGATGAAAGAGACAGCTGTGATAGGTTTAGAGATGAAAGAGACAGCTGTGATAGGCTTAGAGATGAAAGATATAGCTGTGATAGGCTCAGAGACGAAAGACACAGCTGTGATAGGCTCAGAGATTAAAGAGGCAGCTGTGATAGGCTCAGAGATGAAAGAGGCAGCTGTGATAGGCTCAGAGATGAAAGAGACAGCTGTGATAGGCTCAGAGATGAAAGAGACAGGAAGTCAGGGTCTGGGGTGGGGCTTAGCCTTGGGGAGCGAGGGGTGAGAGGAGAGACTGGAAAGAAAAGAAAAGGAGAGGAAGAGAGAGATATAGAGATAGATAGAACATGGGTAAATGCAATGTAATGTCTTGCATTCTCTCTCCTTCTTCCTCTCTCCTTCCCTTTTCCACGTCTCTACTTTTTGTCTGATAAGCCAACAGCCCCGGGACAGAACACATGCACACACACACACACGCACACCACACACACACACACACACACACACACACACACACACACACACACACACACACACACACACACACACACTAGAATGTTGAGTGGGGAAAGTCCCTGCTAATCTACCAGTATTTTTTCCACTGACATTCTAAAGAACCCTCCCTCCTTCTCTCCCTCCTTCATCTCTCCCTCCTTCCCTCGGTCTCTCTCTCTCTCTCTCTCTCTCTCTCTCTCTCTCTCTCTCTCTCTCTCTCTCTCTCTCTCTCTCTCCCGCTCTCTCTCTCTGTCTGTCTCTCTGTGATGGACACAAACACCCTGCTGTTCAGACCGTGACTCACACAGCAGGAATTTCCCAGATGAACATGTGGAGAGAGAGAGGAGGAAGAGAGAGAGAGAGAGAGAGAGAGAGAGAGAGAGAGAGAGAGAGGAGGGAGGAAGAGTCTGCTAACATCTAAGAGAGAGAGAGAGCATTCCAAATGACCTTTATTGAACACCAACTAATTTCTTCACTGAAGGATATCAGGTGAGACAGGGCTTCAGTTTGGGGAGAGGGAGAGAAAGAATGGTGGAGGGAGAGAGAGAGAGAGAGAGAGAGGGGGAACGAAAGTGGGACAGAAAGAAAGAGAGATGGAGGGAGGATGGGAGGAGAGCAGGAAATGGTTATGAGACTCCCAGTCTGTTTACACACCAACAGCTGTTGCACCTCTTCACTCTCTCGCTGTCGTGTGTGTGTGTGTGTGTGTGTGTGTGTGTGTGTGTGTATTCATACATTGGGAACAGTGAGTCATCAGGATCTGGGTTATTAGATCGAGACGGCTTCCCTTCCTCCCTCCCTGCCTCCCTCCCTACCCCTCTTCCGCTCTCTCCTTCTCTCTCTCTCTCTCTCTCTCTCTCTCTCTCTCTCTCTCTCTCTCTCTCTCTCTCTCTCTCTCTCTCTCTCTCTCTCTCTCTCTCTCTCTCTCTCTCTCTCTCTCTCTCTCTCTCTCTCTCTCTCTCTCTCTTTCTCCCTTTCTCTCTCCTACTTCTCCAGTCCATATTTCCAGACATTTTCAGAGGAAATCAGTTTAGAAAACAAATACACTGATTTGCTCGTGTGTATATGTGGGTGTCAGTGTGTGTCGGTGTGTGTGAGTCACAGGAGGCTGCTGAGGGGAGGACGGCTCATAATAATGTCTGGAACGGAGCAAATGGAATGGCATTGAACACATGGATGCATGGACATGTATTTGAAACCATTCCACTCCAGCCATTACCACAAGCCCATCCTCCCCAATTAAGGTGCCACCAACCTCCTGTAGTGTGAGTGTTATGATATTGGTAATTTAGCCTTGCTCCAGACATGACGTTAGCATGGTTGGATCACACCCAGCAGCAGAACTAGGCCACCCCAGCAAACACAGCCCTGGGAGAGGCAGAGGAGAGGAGAGGGTAGTCAGGAAGTCTGGCTAAGCTAACGCTAGGCTATTTCTATGCATGCTTTGCTAATGCTAGGCTAAGGGTAGGCTAATGCTACATTAACAAGAGGAGAGGAGATTACTCAAGAGATTACTTGATATCATAATATATATCATAACAGTAACATAGCCTGGGACAGATACTTGTGAGTAGTGTTGCTACTCTAACTACGCTGGTGGAATTGAGAGAAACTGAGGTTTTGTGTTTGAACCTGAACACATAATATTCTCTCTCTGTCACTGTCTTTAGAGCCCTGGTCTGTAATTATTCAGCTGACTGCTGACTTGCTCTGGAATGTCAATCATAAGTTAGGATGCTGCGTTTGTAGTTGAAGTACTTTGTGTGTTGCTGCTGAGCGCAAGGTGATACAGGAAGCCTAACTTCCTCCTGCTTCACTGATCCTCACTTCCCTCATTCATCATGGCTACCAGACTTGAGAGAGAGAGGGGTAAGGTTTAGTTGTGTGTGTGCCTGCGTGTGTGTGGCATCAGATTTGGCTCTCCACCCCAGACTGTCTGGTCTCAGCTATTTCAGATGTGCTGTCTCCCACAGTTCCTGCATTCTCTCTCTCTCTCTCTCTCTCTCTCTCTCTCTCTCTCTCTCTCTCTCTCTCTCTCTCGCTCTCTCTCTCTCTCTCTCTCTCTCTCTCTCTCTCTCTCTCTCTCTCTCTCTCTCTCTCTCTCTCTCTCTCTCTCTCTCTCTCTCTCTCTCTCTATCTTTCTCTCTCTCTCTATCTCTCTCTATCTTTCTCTCTCTCTCTATCTTTCTCTCTCTCTATCTCTCTCTATCTTTCTCTCTCTCTCTCTCTCTCTCTCTCTCTCTCTCTCTATCTTTCTCTCTCTTTCTCTATCTTTCTCTCTCTATCTCTCTATCTCTCTCTCTCTCTCTCTCTCTCTCTCTCTCTCTCTCTCTCTCTCTCTCTCTCTCTCTCTCATTGTAAAACATTCTGCACATTGTTCCTGTTATTTACTTAGATTTTGGGAACTGTTAAGGTGTGTGCTGGACTTAATGTTGTGTGTGTGGGGGGCTTCAGGCAGAGGAAACTGTAGTGGGAGTGTCTGTTCTCAGAGCTCTGGAGAGATAGCATTACCTCGGTAACACACACACACACCCTGCTAAGCATCACGTAATATCCAGGCAGTGCCACATCATTACTGACCCAGACACACACACACACACACACACACACACACACACACACACACACACACACACTTACACTAGATATCCCATCAGAGCCCCTAGAAGCAGCTGCCGGATCTGGACGGTTTGTGTGTGTGTATGTGCAAGTGTTTGTGTGTGTTACGGTTGGGTGGTATACCGTATATAACGTATCCCGGGGTATTTCAAACTACCTCCAGTATGATTTTCCAAATACTATCAATATACAGTATCTCACAAAAGTGAGTACACCCCTCACATGTTTGTAAATATTTGAGTATATCTTTTCATGTGACAACACTGAAGAAATGACACTTTGCTACAATGTAAAGTAGTGAGTGTACAGCTTGTATAACAGTGTAAATTTGCTGTCCCCTCAAAATAACTCAACACACAGCCATTAATGTCTAAACCACTGGCAACAAAAGTGAGTACACCCATAAGTGAAAATGTCCAAATTGGACCCAAAGTGTCAATATTTTGTGTGGCCACCATCATTTTCCAGCACTGCCTTAACCCTCTTGGGCATGGAGTTCACCAGAGCTTCACAGGTTGCCACTGGAGTCCTCTTCCACTCCTCCATGACGACATCACGGAGCTGGTGGATGTTAGAGACCTTGCACTCCTCCACCTTCCGTTTGAGGATGCCCCACAGATGCTCAATAGGGTTTAGGTCTGGAGACATGCTTGGCAAGTCCATCACCTTTACCCTCAGCTTCTTTAGCAAGGCAGTGGTCATCTTGGAGGTGTGTTTGGGGTCATTATCATGTTGGAATACTGCCCTGCGGCCCAGTCTCCGAAGGGAGGGGATCATGCTCTGCTTCAGTATGTCACAGTACATGTTGGTATTCATGGTTCCCTCAATTAACTGTAGCTCCCCAGTGCCGGCAGCACTCATGCAGCCCCAGACCATGACACTCCCACCACCATGCTTGACTGTAGGCAAGACACACTTGTCTTTGTACTCCTCACCTGGTTGCCGCCACACACACTTGACACCATCTGAACCTAATAAGTTTATCTAGGTCTCATCAGACCACAGGACATGGTTCCAGTAATGTCCTCCATGTCCTTAGTCTGCTTGTCTTCAGCAAACTGTTTGCGGGCTTTCTTGTGCATCATCTTTAGAAGAGGCTTCCTTCTGGGACGACAGCCATGCAGACCAATTTGATGCAGTGTGCGGCGTATGGTCTGAGCACTGACAGGCTGACCCCCCACCCCTTCAACCTCTGCAGCAATGCTGGCAGCACTCATATGTCTATTTCCCAAAGACAACCTCTGGATATGACGCTGCGCACGTGCACTCAACTTCTTTGGTCGACCATGGCAAGGCCTGTTCTGAGTGGAGCCTGTCCTGGTCTTGGCCACCGTGCTGCAGCTCAGTTTCAGGGTCTTGGCAATCTTCTTATAGCCCAGGCCATCTTTATGTAGAGCAACAATTCTTTTTTTCAGATCCTCAGAGAGTTCTTTGCCATGAGGTGCCATGTTGAACTTCCAGTGACCAGTATGAGGGAGTGAGAGCGATGACACCAAATTTAACACACCTACTTCCCATTCACACCTGAGACCTTGTAACACTAACGAGTCACATGACACCGGGGAGGGAAAATGGCTAATTGGGCCCAATTTGGACATTTTCACTTAGGCGTGTACTCACTTTTGTTGCCAGCGGTTTAGACATTAATGGCTGTGTGTTGAGTTATTTTGAGGGGACAGCAAATGTACACTGTTATACAAGCTGTACACTCACTACTTTACATTGTAGCAGTGTCATTTCTTCAGTGTTGTCACATGAAAAGATATACTCAAATATTTACAAACATGTGAGGGGTGTATATATATGTTTAAATCAATTAGAATATTAGTACTTTTTAAATAAATACCTGCAGTCAACTTGTGCACTTGATAATAGATAGAGCAGATCATGTTTCGCCTGTTAGATTATTTTTAATTATGAAGCTTACCGGTACTAGCTTATCAAAACAGCTGTTTGAGCCAGTCATGTGTGTTTGTTTACAAAGAAGGACAACAAGCAAAACGGGATCTTTGTGAGGTGAGTCACTCCTGCAGCGCAACTTAATAAGTGAGGTGATAAAGTTACACTTGTATGAAATTAATATTTGCCAGAAAGTATTCAGAACCCTTGACTTTTTCCACATTTTGTTATGTTTCAGCCTTATTCTAAAATTGATTAAAAAACACACAATACCCCATAATGATAAAGCAAAAACAGTTTTTTAGAAATTATTGCTAATTTATTACAAAGTAAAAACGGAAATATTACATTTACATAAGTATTCAGACCCTTTACTCAGTACTTGGTCGAAGCACCTTTGGCAGCGATTACAGCCTTGAGTATTCTTGGGTATGACGCTACAAGCTTGGCACACCTGTATTTGGGGAGTTTCTCCCATTCTTCTCTGTAGATCCTCTCAAGCTCTGTCAGGTTGGATGGGGAGCGTTGCTTCACAGCTATTTTCAGGTCTCTCCAGAGATGTTAGATCGGGTTCAAGTCCGGGCTCTGGCTGGGCCACTGAAGGACATTCAGAGACTTGTCCCAAAGCCACTCTTGCGTTGTCTTGGTTGCGTGCTTAGGGTCGTTGTCCTGTTGGAAGTTGAACCTTCGACCTTGTCTGAGATCCTGAGCGCTCTGGAGCAGGTTTTCATCAAGGAGCTCTCTGTACTTTGCTCCGTTCGTCTTTCCCTCGATCCTGACTAGTCTCCCAGTCCCTGCCGCTGAAAAACATCCCCACAGCATGATGCTGCCACCACCATGCTTCACCGTAGGGATGGTGCCAGGTTTCCTCCAGACGTGACGCTTGGCATGAAGGCCAAAGAGTTCAATCTTGGTTTCATCAGACCAGAGAATCTTGTTTCTCATGATCTGAGAGTCTTTAGGTGCCTTTTGGCAAACTCCAAGCGGGCTGTCATGTCGATTTTACTGAGGAGTGGCTTCTGTCTGGCCACTCTACCATAAGGGCCTGATTAGTGGAATGCTGCAGAGATGGTTGTCCTTCTGGAAGGTGCTCCCATCTCCACAGATTAACTCTAGAGCTCTGTCAGAGTGACCATCGGGTTCTTGGTCACCTCCCTGACCAAGGCCCTTCTCCCCCGATTGCTCGGTGGTTCCAAACTTCTTCCATTTAAGAATGAGTGAGGCCACTGTGTTCTTGGGGACCTTCAATGCTGCAGACATTTTTTGGTACCCTTCCACAGATCTGTGCCTTGACACAATCCTGTCTTGGAGTTCTACGGACAATTCCTTCGATCTCATGTGTTTGGTTTTTGCTCTGACATGCACTGTCAACTGTGGGACCTTATATAGACTCATGTCCAATGAAGTTATAGAAATATCTCAAGGATGATCAATGGAAACAGGATGCACCTGACCTCAATTTCGTGTCTCAAAGCAAAGGGTCTGAATACTTATGTAAATAAGGTATTTCAGTTTTTTATTTTTAATAAATGTGCGAACATTTACAAAAAAAACTGTTTTCGCTTTGTCATTATGGGGTATTGTGTGTAGATTGCTGAGGTTTAAAAAAAAGGAATCCATTTTAGAATAAGGCTGTAATGTAACAAAATGTGGAAAAAGTCAAGGGGTCTGAATACTTTCCAAAGGCACTGATGTATCATATAACTGTTAAGTTAACTATCTAAGATGTGCCAAATAAATCTTTCCAGAGCTCTGAGAACAGACACTCCCACTCTGTTCGCATGCGCTCGTTAGCATTTACCTAGCATCCGCTATGGGAGTTCCTTAGTACTTGTTAGCATTTTGCTAGCATTCTGGTAACTGACGTTTTTGGGGCTTTTTTTACGTTTGAAAAATAAATATTGCCCCTTGTGTGCACTGCCGGTAATATCATACAGTGGGGGGAAAAAGTATTTAGTCAGCCACCAATTGTGCAAGTTCTCCCACTTAAAAAGATGAGAGAGGCCTGTAATTTTCATCATAGGTACACGTCAACTATGACAGACAAAATGAGAAAATAAATTCCAGAAAATCACATTGTAGGATTTTTAATGAATTTATTTGCAAATTATGGTGGAAAATAAGTATTTGGTCAATAACAAAAGTTTCTCAATACTTTGTTATATACCCTTTGTTGGCAATGACACAGGTCAAACGTTTTCTGTAAGTCTTCACAAGGTTTTCACACACTGTTGCTGGTATATTGGCCCATTCCTCCATGCAGATCTCCTCTAGAGCAGTGATGTTTTGGGGTTGTCGCTGGGCAACACGGACTTTCAACTCCCTCCAAAGATTTTCTATGGGGTTGAGATCTGGAGACTGGCTAGGCCACTCCAGGACCTTGAAATGCTTCTTACGAAGCCACTCCTTCATTGCCCGGGCGGTGTGTTTGGGACCATTGTCATGCTGAAAGACCCAGCCACATTTCATCTTCAATGCCCTTGCTGATGGAAGGAGGTTTTCACTCAAAATCTCACGATACATGGCCCCATTCATTCTTTCCTTTACACGGATCAGTCGTCCTGGTCCCTTTGCAGAAAAACAGCCCCAAAGCATGATGTTTCCACCCCCATGCTTCACAGTAGGTATGGTGTTCTTTGGATGCAACTCAGCATTCTTTGTCCTCCAAACACGACGAGTTGAGTTTTTACCAAAAAGTTATATTTTGGTTTCATCTGACCATATGACATTCTCCCAATCCTCTTCTGGATCATCCAAATGCACTCTAGCAAACTTCAGACGGGCCTGGACATGTACTGGCTTAAGCAGGGGGACACGTCTAGCACTGCAGGATTTGAGTCCCTGGCGGCATAGTGTGTTACTGATGGTAGGCTTTGTTACTTTGGTCCCAGCTCTCTGCAGGTCATTCACTAGGTCCCCCGTGTGGTTCTGGGATTTTTGCTCACCGTTCTTGTGATCATTTTGACCCCACGGGGTGAGATCTTGCGTGGAGCCCCAGATCGAGGGAGATTATCAGTGGTCTTGTATGTCTTCCATTTCCTAATAATTGCTCCCACAGTTGATTTCTTCAAACCAAGCTGCTTACCTATTGCAGATTCAGTCTTCCCAGCCTGGTGCAGGTCTACAATTTTGTTTCTGGTGTCCTTTGACAGCTCTTTGGTCTTGGCCATAGTGGAGTTTGGAGTGTGACTGTTTGAGGTTGTGGACAGGTGTCTTTTATACTGATAACAAGTTCAAACAGGTGCGATTAATACAGGTAACGAGTGGAGGACAGAGGAGCCTCTTAAAGAAGAAGTTACAGGTCTGTGAGAGACAGAAATCTTGCTTGTTTGTAGGTGACCAAATACTTATTTTCCACTATAATTTGCAAATAAAATCATTAAAAATCCTACAATGTGATTTTCTGGAATATTTTTTCTCAATGTGTCTGTCATAGTCGACGTGTACCTATGATGAAAATTACAGGCCTCTCTCATCTTTTTAAGTGGGAGAACTTGCACAATTGGTGGCTGACTAAATACTTTTTTTCCCCACTGTATATCCCGGGATGGCACAAACACGGTATGAAGGTATGGAAATCTGGATACCGCCCAACCCTAGTGTGTGTGTGTGTGTGTGTGTGTGTGTGTGTTTGGGATTTCCATCTGTGCCTAGTTGGCTGTATGTAGGTCATCTTACAAACAGACTCCTTTCGTCTGAAAGCGCCGCCCCACACACACACATACATACATACATACACACAAACACATACACATACACACAAACACATATACACAAACACATATACACAGATACACTCTTTCCCAGGAGGGTCTGCGTTTCCTCTCAATATGGTAACCACATGTGCAAGAGAGTGAGAGAGAGCAAGAGAGAGAGAGAGTGGGAGACAGGGAGGGGGAGAGGGAGAGAGAAAGTGTTTTCCACATCTGTTCCTAAACGTTTTATTCTCCACTGAGTTATTGTGTTTAAAGGATTACAACATACAAGAGCATGTTGTGTCTCAACCAATGGTGGGCACAACACCAAAAAAAAATTGGGTATAAGCTACATATGCGAATATGAAAAAAATCGTAGATAATTGACGTTTAAAGGGTAGGAAGCATGAGTTTTTACTCACCAAAGTAACAACACAGTGTGGTCAAAGACTTAGTAACTTAGTTGTAGTTAGGGGTGTAAAGGTTCACAAAACCCACTGTTCGGTACGTATTGCAGTTTTGGGGTCACGGTTTGGTTAGGGATGAATGATAATTAGGTGGCCATGATGGTATGAGGGCCAGATTGGGAATTTAGCCAGGACACTGGGGTTACCACCCCTACTCTTACAATAAGTGCCATGGGATCTTTAGTGACCACAGAGAGTCAGGACACCCTTTTAACGTCCCATCCGAAAGACGGCACCCTACACAGGGCAATGTCCCCAATCACTGCCCTGGGTCATTGGGATATATTTTTTTAGACCAGAGGAAAGAGTGCCTCCTACTGGCCCTCCAAAACCATTGTCTGTTGTGACAGGATTGTTATGTTGGGCCTCAAGTTTCCACTCTGATGCTGCGTTTGTAACCATGTGGGAGGTGGGAATTTACCAGTTGTGAAGTCGTAAATACCAGTTGCATTCATGTCATTTGAACTCGTTGAGAAACGCAGGTTACCTAATGGCCAACAAGCTTTGTCAACCATAAATTAAAAGTACAGATGACATGCTTGTAAACAAATTATAGAGTTCAAAAACCACATTAATAGATTGCTTTTTCTAAATAATGTATTGTTGCATTTAATTGCTGAAAATGCTGTTATAGAGGCCATTTCTTTAGTAGGTGACATCAGAGGTCACCATGTGTGAGAAGTAAGTGCTCAGGATGATAGAAAGGTTTCCCACTAGTAATTACCAGTTTGAGGTCCATTCAAGTGTATTTTTCCCAGTTGTATGTGGTAAATTACCACTTCCATCTTGGTTACGAACGCACCATGACACTGCCTCCTTCAGTGCCAGATGCACACTTATAAAGGGGGCGTGTCTGTAGCATGGTGTGTGATGGGCTGTCACTGTTAAGTAAGTGCAACACAGGGTGCATTGGCCAATTCATTGAAAACTTCGGCTTTAGCTTATTTATATAGCGCGGGTACTACCTGTTTGCTGAAATGGGTGCAAGAGGGAAGTTTAAATGATGATGGAGGATCCTCCAATTCTAGTTTATCAACCCCACCACTCGCCATTGTACAGACATTTACATTTACGTCATTTAGCAGACGCTCTTATCCAGAGAGACTTACAGTTAGTGAATACATATATATATATTTTTTTCATACTGGTCCCCCATGGGAAACGAACCCACAACCCTGGCGTTGCAAACGCCATGCTCTATCAACTGAGCTACATCCCTGCCGGCCATTCCCTCCCCTACCCTGGACAACGCTAGGCCAATTGTGCGCTGCCCATGAGTCTCCCGGTCGCGGCCGGCTGCGACTGAGCCTGGATTCGAACCAGGATCTCTAGTGGCACAGCTAGCACTGCAATGCAGTGCCTTAGACCACTGCGCCACTCAAGAGACTATGCGCCACTCAGGAGACAGAACTAGTTCCCGGCTGCGATTTGAATTTTGATTACAACGTGTGCATAGGCTCTAGTTGTTTTAACGGAATAGCCTGAAATGTTTTTTCAGCTCAGATTTATTAAAGAGGCACTACAACGCAGCGTAGACATAGCCTATAGGCCTAGTGTTTTTATTTAGTAAAACATTTTATTTGATGTATTCATTTGGGTTCACAGTGCGGACCGAACCGAGGTCCCCGTACCGAACGGTTCGGTACAAATACGTGTACCGTTACACCCCTAGTTGTAGTCAAGATCTGGTTACCTATAACTACAAACATAGTTATGCTTTAGGGTTTTTAACATATTTATTCACTTATTTCCGGATATCTTCTAAACTACCAACAATGCCTCTGGAATATATATTATTTGGATTTATCTCACTATATCGCTATTGGATTAGCTGACTCTCCCTCGGCCGGTGAAATGGCCTCTCCTTCTGAAATGCCTTTTCTTGGCTGTTCTTTGGTAGCTAACTCAGCCGTCAATCGGTAAGTCTCCGCTCTCTCTACTTTATATTTGCTGGCTTTCTTTTGTGTTCTGTGGGTTCCTGCCTGTGCTAGACTAGTTGGTGTTGTTTGCTGGCTTACTATGTCGACTGTGGTAGTTGGCTAGCTAGGCTAGTTAGCTGGCTAGGCTAGCTAGCAGGCTAAAATAACTAACTTTAGCTGGCTGGCTTGCTGGCTAAGATAACTGCATATACCGGTAAACTTATTTGATAAATGTTTCGATGGCGTTATGTTTTTCCAAAATGTTGGTTTACTTTAATGTAGCTGTAAGCTAGGTGTTGATAGCAACTGGCTGACTCATGCAGTCACGTAACGTTAGCTGGCTGATAGGGCTACTAGGACTAACGTTAGCATGCTAGTTGGCTAGCAACGTTGCAAGCTGATTTGTAACAATAAATTCATAAAGTATTTGCTTGTAAGTTGGTTGAAAATTTTATTGAAACCAGTAGTCACGAGTGCAAACAATTTGGTTTAATTTAAAGTTATGCATTTTAAGTTATTTCTGTCAGAGTTTACATTATAGAGCAGGAATCATGAACTAGATTCAGCTGCGGCCGATTTTTTTCTTGAGCGGATGGTCGAGGGGCTTGACCATATTTAATAATTATTTGTAGACTGCAAATTGACTGCAAGAAGCGCAAACATATATAATATTTGACTAAAACAGAATAATTTCAAACCTTACTTACATTTGTATACGCTGACGTGCCTCTCTATTATGCGTGGGAATACTTAGGAACAGATTTCCAAAATTCAAATCACTTGGAGCTGATTTCGTGGTGTTTTTACAGTATTTTATGTCCAATAATGAAAATGCAAAACAAAATATATCATAAAAAATAAATAAAAAATTCACTTAGTCAGCTCATGGATTCAAACCAGCAACCTTTTGATTACTGGCCCAACACGCTTAACCGCTAGGCTACTTGCCAACCCAAGCCAGCTACCTGCTATACATGCTATACGTGCTAAAAGTCCAACCTCAAACATAAATGGAACATAGGGAATATGCTGGCTTGCCGGGTCCTCCATATTATGTCACACGCCGCAGAAACATTTTCCGGTATTCTTTGGAATTCTGATCGGTTTTATGTAATAACTTGAGAAATAGCAAAGTGAGGTGTAACTTTGCATTGGGACTGTTGATGCGTATACTAATGTAAATCCATATGTCACATGTGGTTACGTTTATGTTACCTAACCTTTAAGGTTATATATATAAAATAGTTTGACAACCCTTTTTGTAAGCTTTTAAATGACATCAATCTCAACCGTTTATCTTTTCCAGTGATGAAGACATGGATGTCTCATGGTATGGTGGGGTATGCAAAATAGGTCAACTTTGAGCACCTTTATATCTTCAATGCTTTGACATTCAGGTCCAAAAAGTCACTTTCTGAGCACTTCTACCATGGGAAAATATGTATGGAAGGTTTCGTTCAAATCAAAAGGGGTGCTGTCAAAAAGGGATTGAATTCTAATGGGTTAACCCTGACACAAAGCCACACACATCCTTTAAGATCCCAACTACTGTAGTTGCCAATATGGGATGATTGCTGTTTGTTTGCTTGTTTTAAAAGACACTTCGAGTTTGATTGAAATGGCCTAACTCTTAACAGGACAAAGCAATCAATCACCTATCACCAAGATTAGGCATAGCATAACACAGCATCACAACAACACTAAACGCAATAATGGAACACAGTTAATTACAGTGTGTGTGTGTGTGCGTGTGTGTGTGTGCACCTCTGGGGCCCTGCAGCAGCTGTTCCAGACAGCTGTATTGTGAGAAACATCTGATGAAATGTTGCATCATCTCCTGTTGTTGTGTGTGAGAGTGTCCTACAGTTTTGAGTGTATTCCATGTGGTAATGGGGAAAGGATGATGCTTAATTATTTTGAAGATGAGATTCTGTTTAATTAGTCTATGGACACGGAGAGAACCAATCTCCTGTAGTGTGTGTTTGTGTGTGTCTGTGTCTGTGTGTGTGGTGGTTCTCTGTATTCTGTCATTCTGTGTGTTGCTCCAAGCCAGATGATGTAACGGTTGCTATGTGGTTTCTAGGGGAAACACTTGAATGTAGAGGTGACAGATTGTATTCTACATCACATCTTCCTGTCTGGGTGGTGATGCCATATACTTGAGACAGGAAATTACCTCATCTCTTGACATCTGACGGAGGAGAGGAGAGAAAGGGAGTGAGCAGTTAATGCTAGTACATATCATAATATATTTGAGAATTAACACTACCAACTCAATTGTTACTTTGAATTGATCATTTTTGCTTTTGCTTTTAACCATTTAAAGGGATAATGCACTCAACAGAGTGAAAGGTAACTGCCAAAAAGAATCGAAACACTTGAGGAAATGAGGGATACTAGGTATACTGAACAAAAATATAAACGCAACTCCAACGTTGTTTTAGAGAATTTAGCAGTACGTCCAAGTGGCCTCACAACCGCAGACCACGTGTATGGCGTTGTGTGGCGTTGTGTGGGTGAGCGGTTTGCTGATGTCAACATTGTGAACAGAATGTACTATGGTGGCGGTGGGGTTATGGTATGGGTAGGCATAAGCTACGGACAAAGAACACAATTGCATTTTATCGATGGCTATTTGAATGCACAGAGATACCGTGACGAGATCCTGAGGCCTTGTCGTGCCATTCATCCGCGGACATCACATCATGTTTCAGCATGATAATGCACGGCCCTATGTCGCAAGGATCTGTACACAATTCCTGGAAGCTAAACATTTCTCAGTTCTTACATGGCCTGTATACTCACCAGACATGTAATTAATTGAGCATGTTTGGGATGCTCTGGATCAACATGTACGACAGCGTGTTCCAGTTCCCGCCAATATCCAGCAACTTCGCACAGCCATTGAAGAGGAGTGGGACAACATTCCGCAGGCCACAATCAACAGCCTGATCAACTCTATGCGAAGGAGATGTTTCACGCTGCATGAGGAAAATGGTGGTCACACCAGATACTGACTGGTTTTCAGATCCACGCCCCTACTTTAAAAAAATAAAAGTATCTGTGACCAACAGTTGCATATCTGTATTCCCAGTCATGTGAAATCCATAGATCAGGGCCTAATGAATTAATTTCAATTGACTGATTTCCTTATATGAACTGGAACTCAGTAAAAACTTTGAAATTGTTGCATGTTGCGTTTATATTTTTGTTCAGTATATATTGAAAGCATGTGCTTCCACACAGGTGTGGTTCCTGAGTTAATTAAGCAATTAACATCCCATCATGCTTAGGGTCATGTATAAAAATGCTGGGCAGGCCCTTATTTTAGCCATTATTCTGGCTACAATGGCTGTGGCCCCACAGGATGACACTGCCTCCATCCACAGGGCACGAGTGGTCACTGAATGGTTTGATGAGCATGAAAACGATGTAAACCATATGCCATGGCCGTCTCAGACACCAGATCTCAACCCAATTGAACACTTATGGGAGATTCTGGAGCGGCGCCTTAGACAGAGCTTTCCACCATCATCAACAAAACCCCAAATGATGGAATTTCTCATGGAAGAATGGTGTCGCATCCCTCCAATAGAGTTCCAGACACTTGTAGAATCTATTTTTATTTTTATTTTTTATTTCACCTTTATTTAACCAGGTAAACCAGTTGAGAACAAGTTCTCATTTACAACTGCGACCTGGCCAAGATAAAGCAAAGCAGTGCGATAAAAACAACAACACAGAGTTACATATGGGGTAAAACAAAACAAAGTCAAAAATACAACAGAAATACATATAATATACAGTGTGCAAATTTAGCAAGTTATGGAGGTAAGGCAATAAAATAGGCTATAGTGCAAAATAATTACAATTTAGTATTAACACTGGAATGATGTGCAAGAGATGATGTGCAAATAGAGATACTGGGGTACAAATGAGCAGAATAAATAACAATATAGGGATGAGGTAGTTGGGCGGGCTAATTTCAGATGGGCTGTGTACAGGTGCAGTGATCGGTAAGGTGCTCTGACAACTGATGCTTAAAGTTAGTGAGGGAGATAAGTGTCTCCAGCTTCAGAGATTTTTGCAATTTGTTCCAGTCATTGGCAGCAGAGAACTGGAAGGAATTGCGGCCAAAGGAGGTGTTGGCTTTGGGGATGACCAGTGAGATATACCCGCTGGAGCGCAGACTACGGGTGGGTGTTGCTATGGTGACCAATGAGCTAAGATAAGGCGGGGATTTGCCTAGCAGTGATTTATAGATGGCCTGGAGCCAGTGGGTTTGGCGACGAATATGTAGTGAGGACCAGCCAACAAGAGCGTACAGGTCACAGTGGTGGGTATTATATGGGGCTTTGGAGACAAAACGGATGGCACTGTGATAGACAACATCCAATTTGCTGAGTAGAGTGTTGGAGGCTATTTTGTAAATGACATCGCCGAAGTCAAGGATCGGTAGGATAGTCAGTTTTACGAGGGCATGTTTGGCAGCATGAGTGAAGGAGGCTTTGTTGCGAAATAGGAAACCGATTCTAGATTTAACTTTGGATTGGAGATTCTTAATGTGAGTCTGGAAGGAGAGTTTACAGTCTAACCAGACACCTAGATATTTGTAGTTGTCCACATACTCTAGGTCAGACCCGTCTAGAGTAGTGATTCTAGTCGGGTGGGCGGGTGCAAGCAGCGTTCGGTTGAAGAGCATGTATTTAGTTTTACTAGTGTTTAAGAGCAGTTGGAGGCTACTGAAGGAGTGTTGTATGGAATTGAAGCTCGTTTGGAGGTTTGTTAACACAGTGTCCAATGAAGGGCCAGATGTATACAAAATGGTGTCGTCTGCGTAGAGGTGGATCTGAGAGTCACCAGCAGCAAGAGCGACGTCATTGATATACACAGAGAAAAGAGTTGGCCCAAGAATTGAACCCTGTGGCACCCCCATAGAGACTGCCATAGGTCCAGACAACAGGCCCTCCGATTTGACACATTGAACTCTATCTGAGAAGTAGTTGGTGAACCAGGCGAGGCAGTCATTTGAGAAACCAAGGCTATTTAGTCTGCCAATAAGAATGCGGTGGTTGACAGAGTCGAAAGCCTTGGCCAGGTCAATGAAAACAGCTGCACAGTACTGTCTATTATCGATCGCGGTTATAATATCGTTTAGGACCTTGAGCGTGGCTGAAGTGCACCCATGACCAGCTCGGAAACCGGATTGCATAGCGGAGAAGGTACGGTGGGATTCGAAATGGTCGGTGATCTGTTTGTTGACTTGGCTTTCAAAAACTTTTGAAAGGCAGGGCAGGATGGATATGGGTCTGTAACAGTTTGGATCTAGAGTGTCACCCCCTTTGAAGAGGGGTATGACCGCGGCAGCTTTCCAATCTCTGGGGATCTCAGACGTTACGAAAGAGAGGTTGAACAGGCTAGTAATAGGCCAAGTAATATGCCAAGTAATAGGCCAAGTAATATGCCAAGGTGCATTGAAGCTGTTCTGGCTTGTGGTGGCCCACTTTATGTTGGTGTTTCCTGTATTTTGGCAGTTACCTGTATATGCTTGCTTCTACCTTTAGCTTGGCTGTTGTAGATTTTGAACTTCACATGTGGGTTATTTAGTTCATTACAGACCTAAAATAAATAGGAACTTGTTCTCAGGGTTACTCCAAAAATATTGCACACTAAAGAGCCATGTTCTACCCTCTATGTGCGTGTGTGTGGTTGTGTGTGTGTGTGTGTGTGTGTGTGAAGGGGGTTGGTGGGACAAAGAGCGTCTTGTTTTTTGGGGGGCCTGTTGGGTCCAGTCTAGGGGGCCACGGATGGGAACACTCTGCTGTGTGTGGGTTTAAGTGGTGGAAAGCTGCTGTTTGCTGAGCGAAGAGCACAGATGCTGCAGAGACTGTCTAAACACACGTCTGTTTGCCAAGTGTGTGTGCAATGTATGTGTGTGCGTGAAAATGTGTGTGAATGCGTTTGTGTGTGTGTGTTGGTGTGTGAGTGTATGTTTGTGTTTTCATATGTTATGCTCAATGAACAGCTTCATATCCCCCAGAAAAGAAGAGGGGGAGGAGGGAGGTCAGAGAGGGGGCAAAAAGAGGTCTCTCACTGTGTACTTCTCACCTACTGTGTGTGTTTGTATTTGTGTGTGTGGGGGTTTGTTTGTATGTGTTTGTGTGTGTGTGTGTGTTTAGTATGATTTACACTGAACCCAGACCTGCCTACAGCAGTCTCTACGGGATACCAATGACTTTACCAGAGAGGGGGAGGGGGGGAGATTGAAGAGAGAGAGAGAGAGAGAGAGAGAGAGAGAGAGAGAGAGAGAGAGAGAGAGAGAGAGAGAGAGAGAGAGAGAGAGAGAGAGAGAGAGAGAGAGAGAGAGAGAGAGAGAGAGAGAGAGAGAGAGAGAGAGAGAGAGAGAGAGAGAGAGAGAGAGAGAGAGAGAGAGAGAGAGAGAGAGAGAGAGAGAGAGAGAGAGAGAGAGAGAGAGAGAGAGAGAGAGAGAGAGAGAGAGAGAGAGAGAGAGAGAGAGAGATCACAGTAGAAAAATAAACACAAAAATATGTGGATTTTCCTCCATGAGGTTTTTACCTGCTGTTGTTTTGGTGTTTGTGTGTCTGTGTCCGAATCCAGGTCTCCTGCTTTATACAAGACCGTGTTAGCCTATGCGCTGCCTTGTCATTACCGCGTGTGTGTGTTACAGTGACTGACAGTGTGTATCTTTCATGCAGGTCCTGCTGAGGTCCCAATGATGTCTCCCAACGGATCAATCCCCCCTATCCACGTCCCCCCAGGATACATCTCCCAGGTAAGCTGTGTTTGTGTGTGATAAACTTGCTCTCAACTGAAACAGCCCAGAGCAGAAAGGAATGTGTTGATTATTTCAGGGTACGTTGTTGGGGGGGGTGATAGCAGCGAGGCCATTGACTGTGTGTGTTGTGGGGAGGCCACTGACTCTGTTTTGATTGGGGGAGGCCACTGAGCCAACTGAGAGCGGGAAAAAGTGTCACCCTTGCATAAACACCCACATAGAGAGAGGGGGATGGAAGGAGAGAAAGGGGGATCCTCTGCCAACTAGTTTCTGGTGGGACTTTGGCCTTGTTGTCACATAAACATGTCTGTTTTTCACGTATGGTAAGTTTGTTTTGTATAGAGGATGTGGAGGTCGGATGGGGGAGTCAGGGAGAGTGGCCTGCTATCTTTTCTCCTCTCTCTCTCTCGCTGCCTGCATGTGTGTGTATGTGTGTGTGTATGTGTGTGTGGTGTGTGTGTGTGTGTGTGTGTGTGTGTATGTGTATGTGTGAATGTGTATGTGTGAATGTGTGAATGTGTATGTGTGTGTGTGTGTGTGTATGTGTGTGTGTGTGAATGTGTGTGTGTGTGTGTGTGTGTGTGTGTGTGTGTATGATGTGTGTATGTGTGTGTATGTGTGTGTGTGTGTGTGTATGTGTGTGTATGTGTGTGTGTGTGTGTATGTGTGTGTGTGTGTGTGTATGTGTGTGTGTATGTGTGTAAGTGTGTATGTGTGTGAATGTGTGTGTGTGTATGTGTGTGTGTGTGGTGTTTTGTGTCTTATTGTGCTGCTGCAGCACTTGGAAGCGACTCTCACGGGGGAGTGTGTGTTTGCTTACTGATTGGAATGTGTGTGAATGGAATGGAATGTGTGTGTGAGAGAGTGTCTGAATGGGTGGAATTTGTGTGTGTGTCTTAAACTGGAGTTTGATCAAACCCATAGCAATTTGATATAGTGTCTTGGTTTACAAGCTACTGCCCCCCACACACTGCTCTTAATCTGTCAACTGTAGTTACCTGTAAGGGGAATCTACTACCTGGTGATGGTGGTGGTGGGTTTTACAAAACCTGCCATGTTATTTGACCATGGGGAGACCTGCTGTGTGAATACTCCAATGTGGGTTGGATTTAATTGAGTCCAGTGTTTGTGGAGCGGTATTAGATGTGTTCTATTGTGGAATTCTCCAGTAATTATAAGAATTCCTCTCCTCTCCTTCCCCTCTCCTCCCTCCCCCTCTCCCCCCAACCCAATCCTCCCCTCTCCCATCCCCCTCTCCCCTCCCCTCTCCTCCCCTTCCCCTCTCCTCCCTCCTCCTCTCCCCTCCACCCCTCCCCTCTCCCATCCCCCTCTCCTCTCCTCTCCTCTCCTTCCCCTCTCCTCCCCTTCCTCTCTCCTCCCTCCTCCTCTCCCCTCCACCCCTCCCCTCTTCCATCCCCCTCTCCCCTCTCCTACCCTTCCCCTCCACCCCTCCCCTCTCCCATCCCCCTCTCCTCCCCTTCCCCTCTCCTCCCTCTCCCCTCCACCCCTCCCCTCTCCCATCCCTCTCCTCCCCTCTCCCATCCCCCTCTCTTCCCCCCTAGGTGTTAGAAGACAACACAGGAGTGCGTCGGGTGGTCGTCACCCCCCAGTCTCCTGAATGTTATCCCCCCTCGTACTCCCCCGCTCTCTCCCCCACGCACCACCTCCCTCCCTACCTCACCCATCCCCACTTTATCCCCAACTCTCACTCCTTCTATCCCCCTGTGAGTCCTGGAGACCTTCCCCCGCACCAGTACTACCAACACCATCTCCCACCCATATATGGAGAAGGTAAGATACTCACACCACTGTCTAAGGCATGTCTATGGGCATATGAGATACTGTAGCCTATACTAGAGATATATACAGTGCATTCGAAAAGTATTCCAACCCCTTGACTTTTTCCACATTTTGTTACGTCACAGCCTTATTCCCCTCATCAATCTACACACAATACCCCATAATGACAAAGCAAAAACAGGTTTTTATAAATTTTAGCAAAGTTATTAAAAATAAAAAGCTGAAATATCACATTTACATAAGTATTCAGACCCTTTACTCAGTACTTTGTTGAAGGACCTTTGGCAGCGATTACAGCCTCCAGTCTTCTTGGTATGATGCTACAAGCTTGGCACACCTGTATTTGGGGAGTTTCTCCCATTCTTCTCTGCAGATCCTCTCAAGCTCTGTCAGGTTGGATGGGTAGCGTTGCTGCACAGCTATTTTCAGTTCTCTCTAGAGATGTTCAATCGGGTTCAAGTCCGGACTCTGGCTGGGCCACTCAAGGACATTCAGAGTCTTGTCTCAAAGCCACTCCTGGATTGTCTTGGCTGTGTGCTTAGGGTCGTTTTCCTGTTGGAAGGTGAACCTTCGCCCCAGTCTGAGGTCCTGAGCGCTCTGGAGCAGGTTTACATCAAGGATCTCTCTGTACTTTGCTCCATTCATCTTTCCCTCGATCCTGACTAGTCTCCTAGTCCCTGCCGCTGAAAAACATCCCCACAGCATGATGCTGCCACCACCATGCTTCACCGTAGGGATGGTGCCTGGTTTCCTCCAGACGTGATGCTTGGCATTCAGGCATCTTGGTTTCATCAGACCAGGCACCATTCCTACAGTGAAGCATGGTGGTGGCAGCATCATGCTGTGGGGATGTTTTTCAGCGGCAAACTCCAAGCGGGCTGTCGTGCCTTTTACTTAGGAGTGGCTTCCGTCTGGCCACTCTACCATAAAGGCCTGATTGGGGGATGCTGCAGAGATGGTTGTCCTTCTGGAAGGTTCTCCCATCTCCACAGAGAAACTCTTGAGCTCTGTCAGAGTGACCATCGTGTGCTTGGTCACCTCCCTGACCAAAGCCCTTCTCCCCCGATTGCTCAGTTTGGCCGGGCGGCCAGCTCTAGGAAGAGTCTTGGTGGTTCCAAACTTCTTCCATTTAAGAATGATGGAGGCCACTGTGTTCTTGGGGACCTTCAATGCTGCAGATATTTTTTGGTACCCTTCCCCAGATCTGTGCCTCGACACAATCCTGTCTTGTAGCTCTACGGACAATTCCTTTGACCTCATGGCTTGGTTTTGTCCACTCAGTGTATATATATACACCTAAACGATATAGCTAACTCCCTCTCTCGTCTTCCTTCTCCTCTCCCTCTCTATTCTCCTCTCCTCCCCCCACCCCCCTCCCTCTCTCCATCTCCCAGAGATAATCCCAGTCTATGGTATGTCCAGCTACATTAGTAGAGAGGAGAGCTACAGCAAGCCCCAGCCTAAGAAGATAAAGGAACAGAGACAATTGGAACGACAGAACAGACTCAACTCTCCTCCCTCCTCCCTGTACAAGTCTCTGGGCTCTAGCCACAATGGATACAGGTCAGAGAATAGTCCTGGAGTTAGAGACTAGTTTGACTAGTTAGAGACTACAGATGTACTATCTTCATTTGATCACTCTGTTGTGGCAGAGAATGTTCGTGTATTCACGGTTTAAAAAGGCTTCTAAAGTTTGTAATTTTCACTTTAAAAATGTCAGACTTTATTTGCCCTAACGAAAAATGTGTCAACCGCTACAATAATGTTCATTAATTATAATCCACATAATCATTCACATTTCCTGTTGCTGTAGGATTGTTTTCCTGCTGTGAGAAACTGGTCAAATTAAGATTGCAGATCTGTAGTTACAGTACTACTTAAACACTAAAGCAATACTAGTTAGAGACTAGAGACTAGTTACTGACTATCTCTACAAGTGTGAAGAGACTAGCCTTATAATTACAGACAAGTTACAGACTAGTTATAGACTAGTTAATAGTTTAGACTAGTTACTAGTTTTACTAGTGATCAACTTGATCTACAAGTCTGAGATCTATAGCCATAATGCATACAGAAGAAACACTATAGACAAGTTACAAACTTTGACCAGACATTGTTTTCCTATGGAAGTTACAAACTTTGACCAGACATTGTTTTCCTATGGAAGTTACAGACTTTGACCAGACATTGTTTTCCTATGGAAGTTACAGACTTTGACCAGACATTGTTTTCCTATGGAAGTTATAGACTTTGACCAGACATTGTTTTCCTATGGAAGTTACAGACTTTGACCAGACATGGTTTTCCTATGGAAGTTACAGACTTTGACCAGACATTGTTTTCCTATGGAAGGATGAAGTTGTCGAAAACACATGCAAACTATTTGAATCTGTATTTTAAGAGTGTTGGGTCTATTTTCATTGTAAAATTCTACTGAGATGCTTTCCATGCAGTTTTTGTCAATAAAGTTTGGTTGTATTTGATTGGTTACAGCGGGAAGAGCCACGTCCCTACGCTGGGGTCGTTGGGGTCAATGGGCGGAGCTAATAGTCCGGGAGGGAAGAAGCCGGAACGACGACAGCTACGGAGCAGCCCAAGGAGCAACGAGCCAGACACACACACACACTCACCGCAAGGTAAACACACACACGCACATGCACACACACACACACACACACACACACACACACACACACACACACACACACACACACACACACACAGAGATAAGTGAATACTCTTCAGATGTCTCTCCCTCTTTTCTTCTCAATGAAAGAGAGAAAAAGAGGAATGGATGAATGGTGCCTTACTGAGGTGGAGAGGAGAGGTGGAAAGGGAGGGAGGGGGGAGAAAGGGGGTTGTCTAGGTAACCACATAGCTGAGTCTGTTCCGAGACCTATCGGTTTCTCCCTCTACAATACTGGCCTTGTCTGGGAGAGGGGGGGGGGGGGTGTAGGATAGGAGAGAGGAGAGGAGAGGTAGTGAGGAGAGGAGTGGAGGTGAGGGGAGTAAGGGGGAGAGAGGGAGGAGAGGGAAGAGGGGTGAGGTACAGTACATATCTGTTGAGTCCTGTTCTCCATGAAGGAACCCTTTGAGCTCTCTTTCAAACACACACATCTCTATCTCGCTGGACTGTGTGCAGAGGTGGTGACAGACAAGCCTGCTGAGAGACACCAGAGTTAATTCCAAAGAAACAGGCCAAACCACCTCTCAGACCCCCGTTTCAGCGCTGGACCAGTCCGGCTGTACAGTCCGGGGTCAGGGGAATGTTCCATTGAGGCCAGGTGTAAGGGGGTTTGTTTGGCTGGATGGTGACATCATGGAAAGAGAGAGAGCCTGATGAGCTTTGATCAACTCAGTATCTTACACACACACACACACACACACACACGTACAGTACATGTCAGTGTATGTCTAGGGGTATCTGTGTCTCTCTGATGGTCTAGCAGGGTCTCAGTTCTGGACTGGAGATCAGGCTGACTCCGCTACAACTAACATACACCTCGTGACAGGGCTTCCTCTAAAACAATCAGAGCATGAGAGAGGGAGAAAGAGAGAGGAGAGTATGATAGAGGGACAGGGAAATTAAAAGTGAGAAAAGAGAATATGAGAGCGATTGAAAAGCTAGGAGGTAGACTTAGTGGAGAGAAAGAAAGTAGGGAGAGTGAGAGGGGGATGAGAGACAAAGGAAAGAGAAAATAGATATATAAAAGAATGAGAGAGAACATTCCATCTGTCTAATCTACTGCTTGGCCCTCTGCTTTCAACCAGGAGGATCACACACACACACACACTGTCTGGAACACCAGACAGGGTTCACACTCACACACAAACACACACCCACGCTGTAGACTCTGCTCTGTGCCCTGCTGGATGTGTGTGTTTGTGTGTCTATTGGCTAATGTCCTCTATTCCAGTAATGTGCTTGGCTACCAGTCAGTCAAGACAGTCAGTAAAGCCCACCGCTCTAAACACAATCAGATGTGCCTCTGTCCTCCATGATGGTTCTACGTCAGCGGTGCAGTTTATCTGTAGAGAACAGCGATTTCAGGAAACTGATGTCCCATGGTAGAGCAATGCCAGCATTGCGGTTTCTCAGTAGAGCTGAGATTTCAGCTGATGTGTCTTTGTCCGCCATGTTGGTTCTACGTCATCAGAACTACAGCACCTTTCTGTAGTTCTAGTGGTGCTTTCAAGACAACTGGGAACTCAGAAAAAAAACGAGGTAAAATCATGAAGTCAGTGGTCTTCAGGTCGGAAAGTTGGAGCTCTAGAAAGATGTCCAAGTTTCCGACTTGGAATTCCAAGTTGGATGACCGTTTTCCCCGAGTTCACAGTTGTCTTGAACGTACTGAAGTCCGAAGTCGGAGAGTTCTGAGTTCACAGTTGTTTTGAACGCGGCATAATTTCTCTGTATAGATTAGTAATTTTATGTAACTGACGTGGCCAGTCCATGTTGTTTATACTGTAGAATGTGTACAGAGAGGAGAGGAGGAAAGGGAGAGGAGAGGAGAGGAGGAAAGGGAGAGGAGAGGAGAGGAGAGGAGAGGAGAGGAGAGGAGAGGAGAGGAGAGGAGAGGAGAGGAGTTACTTGAAAAAGCGTAAGACTGTGATGTAAGATGATGTCATCCCCTAAGAGAGAGAGAGAGAGTGTGTGCTGTAAGTGCTCGTTTAGTTCATTAACAGATCCGACCCCTGACCTTAGCATGACTCAGGCCTTTTAAAATAAACCGCGTTGTCATAGTGACCCTCAGTAAGTGTGTAAGCTCTCCCACCCTCCATGTTTTTGCTTGTGTTGCCATGGTAATAGGTCCCCCCCACCCCACCACCCTACACCCTAATAAGGGCCTGTTGCCTGCCTGTCTGTCTGTGTCAGCTAGTCCTCTGTGTCAGCTGGTTCAAGGAGTCCAAGTCCAGTCCGACTCAGTCTTATTCTTACAAGTCTCTCTTACACACATCTGCACAATGTTAGCTAGTGCAGAGCCAGATCATCAGGTTATCATTACAGTCAGATTTAGTCAGCTGCTTCACAATGGGAGATATGAATCTTAGCTAGATGAATTAGTGATCTTAGGAACAGTGATCTTAACACCTTTCCTGGGTCGACTGGGTTGAAACGGTACTTCTACCATCTGAGTTCCCAACGCTTCAGCCAAACACACACACACACACACACACACACACACACACACACACACACACACACACAGGGTTGAAACGGTACTTCTACCATCTGAGTTCCCAACGCTTCAGCCAACACACACACACACACACACACACACACACACACACACACACACTGTTGCCTTCCAGGAAGAGTGGCAGAATTGCTGTGTCCCTTGGCACCTCAGTCGTACATCTCTCCTCTATGAAAGTATGGTTGGAGACACACACACACATACTAATCCTCTCTGTAAACCATGGTCTCTGTCCATGAGAACCAAACTTTCACCATGACTACAAACCTTCTCAGACAGGTCTCAACAAGTGTGTGTGTGTGTGTGTGTGTGTGTGTGGTGTTTACAATTAGGGTTAGAATTAGGATTAGGGTTAGGGGTTAAGGTTAGGGTTAAGGTTAGGGTTATGGGTTAGGGAAAATAGGATTTTGAATGGAAATACATTTTAGGTCCCCACGAGGATAGAAAAACAGGTGTGTGTGTGTGTGTTAAGGGGGCCAGCTGTTGAGCAGATGGAATGCTCACTATGCATAGATGAAAACGCTGTGGAACCCTGCAGGCTTCTTCTTCTTCTTCTCTCTCTCTCTCTCTCGTTCTCCTTTTTCTCTCTTTGTCTTTTATCTCTTTCACCCTCTCTACGGTGCCGTGAAAAAGTATTTGCCCCCTTTCACATTTGTTCTACTTTTGCATATTTTTGATACTGAATGTTATCAGATCTTCAACCAAAACCTAGTAGGGAACCTGAGTGAACACATAACACAACAATTGCATACTTATTTCATTTATTTCATAAACAAAGTTATGCAACACCCAATGCCCCTGTGTGAAAAAGTAATTGCCTCCTTACACTCAATAACTGGTTGTGCCACCTTTAGCTGCAATGACCCCAACCAAACGCTTCCTGTAGTTGTTGATTGGTCTCTCACGTCGCTGTGGAGGAATTTTGGCCCACTCTTCCATGCAGTAACTGTAACGTAGTGACATTTGTGGGTTTTCAAGTATGAACTGCTTGTTTCAGGTCCTGCCACAAAATCTCAATTGGGATTAGGACTTTGACTAGGCCATTCCAAAACTTCTAATTTGTTGCTTTTTAGCCATTTTCATGTAGGATTGATTGTGTGTTTTGGATCATTGTCTTGCTGCATCACCCAGCTGCGCTTCAGCTTTAGCTCACAGACGGATGGCCTGACATTCTCCTGAGTGTGAGGGGGCAATTACTTTTTCACATGGGGGAATTGGGTGTTGCATAACTTTGTTAATTAAATAAATAAAAAAGTATTGTTTTTTTTGTTATTTGTAAACTCAGGTTGCCTTTATCTAATATTAGGTTTTGGTGGAAGATCTGATAACATTCAGTATAAAAAATATGCAAAAATCAGAAAGGGGGCAGATACTTTTTCACAGCACTGTACCTCTCTTTCTTTCTTTCTTTCTATATCTCACTCTCTCCTCCATTCCTTCAGTTCATTGTTTCTAGTTTCTAAAAGTCTATTTTTTAATACACACAGACACACTTAGACATATTCACGCAGTCTGACAAGCCCCTTCCCCTGCATCTGCTGCGCCTGCTGATGATGTCACAGAACTGGAACGCAGCGATTGTGTAATCACCCTACCCTCTTACGTTTGCTTACAATTAGTGCATTCATCTTAAGATAGCTAGGTGAGACAACAACACATCACGATCGTAAGTACATTTTCCCCCAACAAAGTATTTATCAGCAAAGTCAGTGCTAGTGGGAAAAGAGAAGTGCCTTTATTTTATTTTAGGGGTGGGTGGGCCAAGAGACCAGAGGTGGCGGAACGGAGTGCTCTGGTTGGGATCTAGGGTTTGAGCAGAGCCTGAAGGTAGGGAGGGGCGGTTCCCCTTGCTGCTCAGTAGGCCAGCACCAGGGTCTTGAAGATGACCCCTCATATCCCCTTGTTCTGTACTCCTCCTCTCTGCTTTCCTCACTTTTCTCTCCATCCTGATGAAAATCCATTTTTCTCTTCTCCTCCGCTCCTCTTCTGTGGCCTCATCCCTCTCTCCTCTCCTTCTCTGCTCTGCGTGTGTTTTTGAAATGTTCCTCTCTCTCCTCTTTCTTTCTGTCTTACTTGGCTTAGACCACTGTCTCTTCTCCCTCCCCCCTCGTCATCCTTCTCTTCCTCCTGTCCTCTGTTGCTCTGTCGTTCTTGGTCTGTCTGTCCTCCGTTATCAAACAAACACATCCAGACAGACAGAGACAGGAGATGTGGTCAGGAGAGATTTCACCTGATGCTACTCTCTCTCTCTCTCTCTCTCTCTCTCTCTCTCTCTCTCTCTCTCTGAAACAAAAACAATTTCTGGGTGATTTTGTGAACTCTGCTCTGATGGAGAAAGCAGCTCTGCTCCTGTCTGAAGCAACTCTGGTATAGGGATTACACACACACACACATTACACACTCTGGGGATAAACTTCCATTACACACACACCCCAGCGCTAACCCCGACCCACTCCTAAATCACCCCTAGACATGCTCTGCCACTGGACCTGTGTGTGTTTGTTTGTGTGTGTGTGTGTGTGTGTGTGTGTTACTGGAGCCGGCCCGTTTTATGAGCAGACAACAGAACGTAGGGTAGACTGAGGCAGTAATCCAGGTTGGGGTCTGTACATACTGTACATACTGTATATGACACAGCTCAGCCTGCCCTCTGGTGGTGCTTAGCTGTAATAACACCCTCTCACATAAGAACAGAAACACACACTATTTGGTAATGTTGTGTCTGTTCTCACTCCTCAGATCACGACTCAGAGGCAAAGAGAGTTCAGGAAGTGCTCTCCGCCATCGACAAACCACAGGTCAGTCACACACACACACACACACACACCTGTACCTAAAGGCTTCTTCCTCCCAGAGCAGTATGTCCTTTGGAGCCCAGAACACCTGCAGTCCCCAACCTGACCACATTGGGGCAGTATTGTATCACTTCATCACACAGGACTAGGGTTGCAAAGCTACTGTTTAATTTACCAAAGTTACCGGAAACTTCAGTAATTTTGGTAATTAACAAATCTATGGCAATCTATCGAAACTTCGGTAATTTATACATGAATAACTTTTAAAATATATATATTCATATATAGTATTCATTTTTTATATCTGTGTCCATATTGTCCATGAGTTTCTAGTAGATGGACCATATGGTTCAAGAGAAAATAGCCTAATTAATGAAAAAGCATCTAATTAACAATTGCCTTATTTTCTACTACCTCTGCAACTCTTCCAACTATTGACTATGTTCACAACCGCCACCAGTTTGATGCAAAAACATTGACAACAAATGAAAGTGTGTTAAAAAAATGTAAAGGTTATTTCATGCTGAAACCCTCATATTAAACACCAATGGTATTCACTAAGTTGATGGTTTATATTTAGTATAATGTTTTACAGAGTTGATGGTTTATATTTAGTTTAATGTTTTACAGCTTTATTTTATTTTAAAATCATCTTATTTAATTATTTAATATATTTTACATGTGATAAGGCCACACAGAGACAGAGATAATTACAGACACCTGTGATAATCTGAAGTACCCAAAAGGGACACTAGATATCTTGTGATAGATTACATCAAATCCAGTAATCCATCAAAGTTTCCAGTAACATACCCTCCCTTTGCAACCCTACACAGGATTCTCATGGGTCTCCTGTACAGTATTCATAAAGAACACACTAGTGGAAGAAGTATGAGAGAGAGAGAAGAGAGAGAGTGAGGGGGGAGGGGGGAGGGATGGACGTACATCGTATGAGGCATTCTTCAGTGTGTGTCTCTGGGATGTGGTTTGTCCCCAGGGCAGATTGGGTATTCAGTGGATGTGGTTTGTGCCTAGGGCTGATTGGGTATTCAGTGGATGTGGTTTGTCCCCAGGGCAGATTGGGTATTCAGTGGATGTGGTTTGTCCCCAGGGCAGATTGGGTATTCAGTGGATGTGGTTTGTGCCTAGGGCTGATTGGGTATTCAGTGGATGTGGTTTGTCCCCAGGGCAGATTGGGTATTCAGTGGATGTGGTTTGTCCCCAGGGCAGATTGGGTATTCAGTGGATGTGGTTTGTGCCTAGGGCTGATTGGGTATTCAGTGGATGTGGTTTGTCTGCAGGGCAGATTGGGTATTCAGTGGATGTGGTTTGTCCCTAGGGCTGATTGGGTATTCAGTGGATGTGGTTTGTGCCTAGGGCTGATTGGGTATTCAGTGGATGTGGTTTGTCCCCAGGGCAGATTGGTTATTCAGTGGATGTGGTTTGTCCCTAGGGCTGATTGGGTATTCAGTGGATGTGGTTTGTCCCCGGGGCAGAATGGTTATTCAGTGGATGTGGTTTGTCCCCAGGGCAGATTGGGTATTCAGTGGATGTGGTTTGTCTGGATGAACGACAGCCGGTGTTAAATCACTCCGCTGTGTGTGTGTACAAGTGTGTCTTTCTCTGTTGTCTGGGGTTTGGGTAAACGTTTTTGTGTGTCTATTTCTGTGTGTGCGCTTGTGTGTGTGTCTGTGTGTGTGTGTAGAGACAGTGGTTGATGGGGTGATTGTTTAAGTGCCCAGGGTGTGGGTAAATGTGTCTTCTCCTACTCAGACTGTCATTTCATCAGCACAGCATCCGTGACGGGAATGCACCGGAACATAAACTGATAGGAACTTTGTGTGTGTGTGTTATCTAACGTGTGTGTGTGTGTGTGTTATCTAACGTGTGTGTGTGTCCAGGTGTCCAACGTGCACGCGCGGGGTGCTAGGTTGTCCTGGGCTCCCCCGGTTGGGCTGGTGAACCGGTTCAGCAACAGCCAGTCTCTCACCTACGAGGTCTCTCTGTCCGACAAGGGACGGGACGGCAAATACAGGCTTATATACAGGTAAAACTCACCTAACTCTGAGCCTGACTAGCAGGTAAAACTCACCTAACTCTGAGCCTGACTAGCAGGTAAAACTCACCTAACTCTGAGCCTGACTTGCACACGTGTGTGTATGATGTGTGTATGAACGTTCCAGACTTTGAAGAACAACTGACGCAAACATAAACATAATAATATGCCATTTAGCAGACGCTTTTATCCAAAGCGACTTACAGTTATGTGTGCATACATTTTTACGCATGGGTGGTCCCAGGGATCGAACCCACTACACTGGCGTTACAAGCGCCATGCTCTACCAATTGAGCTACAGAGGACCACATCTCCCTTTCATCTCAAGTGTAAATAACGTGTGTGTGTGTGTGTGTGTGTGTGTGTGTGTGTGTGTGTGTGTGTGTGTGTGTGTGTGTGTGTGTGTGTGTGTGTGTGTGTGTGTGTGTGTGTGTGTAGTGGAGAGGAGTTGGAGTGTCATCTAAAAGACCTGAGGCCAGCTTCAGACTACCACGTACGGTAAGAACACACACCTTCCGTCAGCAACACACACACACACACACACACTTTGCACCACTTCTTTACTATTGTGTTAATAAATGTGACTATTAATGTTTCGTGTGTATGTGTGTGTGTGTTTCAGAGTCAGCACGGTGTGTAACTCTAACTTGAGGGGTGTGTGTTCGGAGACGGGGTCGTTCACAACACACAACTGCCCCCCCGACCTGCCCTTTCCCCCCAAACTGTCCCATCGCACCAAGAGCACCCTCACACTGCAGTGGAAGGTACACACACACACACACACACACACACACACACACACACTTTTAGTTCCTTTCATTGGACGTTCTGATTGTTTAAGCTTGTTCCAAAAGTGTCCACTCATTCCCACCCATCCAGTCTATTTTAGATCCATCAGGGCGAGTGAATGAGTGCACACTTCAGAGAGAAGGGGGGTGAATGAGTGCACACTTCAGGGAGGAGGACAGAGAATCAGGGTTCTATTTTGCTCTCAGGGAAGATCTGCTTCCTGGTGTCACTGTCCAATCCTTCTCCATGTCATTCTGAGATGGGGTTCGTCAGGATAGATTGCACCCTCACCCTCACCTCTATATAGATATATTTTTTATGATATTCTGTCTTGGTTGCTGTCACGGCGTAAGGGCAGCGTGGAGAGTGACATCACTCACTCAGACAGGATATGAGGTCACACTAATGAAAACACACAGGTCATTTCCTCTCTGTGACAGCCCCAGTTCATCCTCCTCTCCTCATCACACATAGACGTAGCGCGCACACGCACCATACGCATACACACACACACACACACACACACACACACACACACACGCTCCAGACAGTCCTATTTATTCCTCTCTTCTCTCTCCAGCCTCCGATTGACAACGGATCCAAAATCACAAACTACCTTCTGGAGTGGGACGAGGTACTATACACACTCCTATTGGATAATATACCATCTATTTCAAACGTACATGAAATACATAAAATACTCTCTCTCTTTCTCTCCTCTCTCTCTCTCTCTCTCTCTCTCTCTCTCTCTCTCTCTCCTCTCTCTCTCTCTCTCTCTCCTCTCTCTCCTCTCTCTCCTCTCTCTCTCTCCTCTCTCTCCTCTCTCTCTCCTCTCTCTCTCTCTCCTCTCCCCTCTCTCTCTCTCTAAATGAATATGAAAAGGCAGTCTTCATATGGCTCTGTTCAAGATTTGTGTTATTAGATCATGATGTCAAGTTGGTGTGACCTTGGCTTCCCAGAACAGCGCCTGACAAATAAATTATATTACTATTGTTATTATTATTATTATTATTATTATTGCAGTCTAGTCTCATCTCTCTCTCCCTCCTCCTCCCCTCTCATCCACATCTCCTCTCCTCCATAGGGAAAGAAGAACAGTGCATTTAGAGAATGTTACTTTGGGAGCCAGAGACACTGTAAGCTGACCAGACTGTGTCCTGCTGTGGGCTACACCTTCAGAGTGGCTGCTCACAACGACATAGGCACCAGGTAGGTGTTATAATGCTACATATACATGACAGAACACTATATAGGCACCAGGTAGGTGTTATAATGCTACTTGTAAACTGGGTGGTTCGAGCCCTGAATGCTGATTGGCTTAAAGCTGTGGTATATCAGACAGTATGCCATGGGTATGACAAAACAGCTCTAATTACGTTGGTAACCAGTTTATAATAGCAATAAGTCACCTCTGGGGTTTGTGGTATATGGCCAATATACCACGGCTAAGGGCTGTATCCAGGGACTCTGCGTTGCGTCGTGCAGAAGAACAGCCCTTAGCCGTGGTATATTGGTCATATACCACACCCCCTCGGGCGTTATTGCTTAAATATACGTGACATAACACTACATAGGCACCAGGTATGGGTGTTATAGCACTACATATGCATGGCATAACACTACATTGCACAAGGTAGGTGACATCTTCCACTTTCCCTCTCTCTGTTTCTATCATTCTGTCTATATCTATCTTTCTCTTTGTCTCGATCTCTCTTCTCCTGGCTCTCTCAGTCTCTTTCCTCCTCTATATCTTTCTATGTCTCTATCAATCTCTCTGTCGTTCTCTCTCTATCTATCTCCAACCCTCTCTTCCACCTGGGTTCTGCTCTGTTACTCTCTGTCATCCTCTCTGTCATTTTGACCTTCACTCTTCCCATCTGTTGCACCCTCACCATCTATCTCTCTCTGTCGCTCTGTCTCTCTCTGTCTCTCTTTCTCTCTCTCTCTGTCTCTCTCTCTCTCGCTCTCTCTCTTGCTCTCTCTGTCTCTTTCTCCCTCTCTCTCTCTCTCTCTCTCTCTCTCTCTCTCTCTCTCTCTCTCTCTCTCTCTCTCTCTCTCAATTCAATACAATTCAGTTTGCTTTATTGACATGACGTAACAATGTACATATTGCCAAAGCTTACTTTGGATATTTACAATATTAACATAATTAAAATAATAATAATCAATATTGTCAACAGGACAACAGAAACAACAATAACCAAGGGTCAAAATAACCATTGAACAATAACAATATAGAGGACATGTGCAGGTTGGTTGGTCTGTCAGACACTGTCCCACAGATCTCTGCGTCCTCCCCCAACAGGACGGGTAGCCTATTTTCATCAGAGAGGTCTTTGAAACCTTGAAAAACTGTTTCAAATTTGGGGAAATTACACTCTCTAATTGTTTTATATTTTTGACATTTTGTCAGCAAATGCAGCTGTCTCAGGTTCTACTGTGGTGCAGTGGTTGCACAGCCTTTCCTCTACAGGGAGCCAGGTTTTCCTTTGTTTACCCTTCTCAATGACAAGGCTGTGCTCACTGAGCCTGTCTCTCTCTCACTCTGTCTCTCTTTGTCTCTCTCACACACCCTCTGGTTGATGTACAGCTGTGTTGAGGTTAGTTGTCTGGTTGATGTATATCTGTGTTGAGGTTAGTTGTCTGGTTGATGTATAGCTGTGTTGAGGTTAGTTGTCTGGTTGATGTATATCTGTGTTGAGGTTAGTTGTCTGGTTGATGTATAGCTGTGTTGAGGTTAGTTGTCTGGTTGATGTATAGCTGTGTTGAGGTTAGTTGTCTGGTTGATGAGTCTTATCACTCTGAATGAGTCTCTCTCTATTTTCTTGTTGCCGCGCTCCTCTTGTTCTCGCATCATTGCCGTTGGGGGCAGATTCCCCTGCGGCCGGTCGTTACAGTGAGAGAAAAGAGGAGGGAGATGGAGGGAGGTAATGGAGGGAGAGATGGAAAGAGATAAAGCATGGTGCAGAAGAGATGAAGGAGATGAGCTCTGCTTTGTGTGTGTCTAAACTCTTGTCCCTCCCTCCCTCCCTCCACAGTGGTTTCAGTGCGGAGGTTGTATTCTACACTACAGGTACGTTACCCTCGTGCCCCCTGGCACCGCGGCTGCTGCGGGCGGGCATCTCCTGGGTCACCCTGGAGTGGGGCCGGCCCGAGGGCAGCGCCAATGAAGAACTGCTCACATACACACTCGAGATCCAGGAGGACAATACCGTGAGTCACACACACAGATATAATGACGCACACACATACAGTTGAAGTCGGAAGTTTACATACACCTTAGCCAAATACATTTAAACTAAGTTTTTCACAATTCCTGACATTTAATCTTAGGTCAGTTAGGATCACCACTTTATTTTAAGAATGTGAAATGTCAGAATAATAGTAGAGAGAATGATTTATTTCAGCTTTTATTTATTTCATCACATTCCCAGTGGGTCAGAAGTTTACATACACTCAATTAGTATTTGGTAGCATTGCCTTTAAATTGTTTAACTTGGGTCAAATGTTTTGGGTAGCCTTCCACAAGCTTCCCACAATAAGTTGGGTGAATTTTGGCCCATGAATTGTGGCCCATTCCTCCTGACAGAGTTGGTGTAACTGAGTCAGGTTTGTAGGTTCGCACACGCTTTTTCGGTTCTGCCCCCAAATGTTCTATAGGATTGAGGTCAGGGCTTTGTGATGGCCACTCCAATACCTTGACTTTGTTGTCCTTAAGCCATTTTGCCACAACTTTGGAAGTATGCTTGGGGTCATTGTCCATTTGGAAGACCCATTTGCGACCAAGCTTTAACTTCCTGACTGATGTCTTGAGATGTTGCTTCAATATATCCACATCATTTTCCTTCCTCATGATGCCATCTATTTTGTGAAGTGCACCAGGCCCTCCTGCAGCAAAGCACCCCCACAGCATGATGCTGCCACCCCCGTGCTTCACGGTTGGGATGGTGTTCTTCGGCTTGCAAGGCACCCCCTTTTTCCTCCAAACATAACGATGGACATTATGGCCAAACAGTTCTATTTTTGTTTCATCAGACCAGAGGACATTTCACCAAAAGGTATGGTCTTTGTCCCCATGTGCAGTTGCAAACCGTAGTCTGGCTTTTTTATGGCAGTTTTGGAGCAGTGGCTTCTTCCTTGCTGAGCGGCCTTTCAGGTTATGTCGATATAGGACTCGTTTTACTGTGGATATAGATACTTTTGTACCTGTTTCCTCCAGCATCTTCACAAGGTCCTTTGCTGTTGTTCTGGGATTGATTTGCACTTTTCGCACCAAAGTACGTTAATCTCTAGGAGACAGAATGCGTCTCCTTCCTGAGCGGTATGACGGCTGCGTGGTCCCATGGTGTTTATACTTGTGTACTATTGTTTGTACCGATGAACGTGGTACCTTCAGGCGTTTGGAAATTGCTCCCAAGGATGAACCAGACTTGTGGAGGTCTACAAAAAAAAAATTCTGAGGTCATGGCTGATTTCTTTTGATTTTCCCATGATGTCAAGCAAAGAGGCACTGAGGTTGAAGGTACAGTGAGGGAAAAAAGTATTTGATCCCCTGCTGATTTTGTACGTTTGCCCACTGACAAAGACAAGATCAGTCTATAATTTTAATGGTAGGTTTATTTGAACAGTGAGAGACAGAATAACAACAAAGAAATCCAGGAAAACGCATGTCAAAAATGTTATCAATTGATTTGCATTTTAATGATAAGTATTTGACCCCTCTGCAAAACATAACTTAGTACTTGGTGGCAAAACCCTTGTTGGCAATCACAGAGGTCAGACATTTCTTGTTGTTGGCCACCAGTTTTGCACACATCTCAGGACGGATTTTGTCCCACTCCTCTTTGCAGATCTTCTCCTTCTCATTAAGGTTTCGAGGCTGATGTTTGGCAACTCGAACCTTCAGCTCCCTCCACAGATTTTCTATGGGATTAAGGTCTGGAGACTGGCTAGGCCACTCCAGGACCTTAATGTGCTTCTTCTTGAGCCACTCCTTTATTGCCTTGGCCGTGTGTTTTGGGTCATTGTCATGCTGGAATACCCATCCACGACCCATTTTCAATATCCTGGCTGAGGGAAGGAGGTTCTCACCCAAGATTTGACGGTACATGGCCCCGTCCATCGTCCCTTTGATGCGGTGAAGTTGTCCTGTCCCCTTAGCAGAAAAACACCCCCAAAGCATAATGTTTCCACCTCCATGTTTGACGGTGGGGATGGTGTTCTTGGGGTCATAGGCAGCATTCCTCCTCCTCCAAACACGGCAAGTTGAGTTGATGCCAAAGAGCTCGATTTTGGTCTCATCTGACCACAACATTTTCACCCAGTTCTCCTCTGAATCATTCAGATGTTCATTGGCAAACTTCAGACGGGCCTGTATATGTGCTTTCTTGAGCAGGGGGACCTTGCGGCCGCTGCAGGATTTTAGTCCTTCACAGCGTAGTGTGTTACCAATTGTTTTCTTGGTGACTATGGTCCCAGCTGCCTTGAGATCATTGACAAGATCCTCCCGTGTAGTTCTGGGCTGATTCCTCACCGTTCTCATGATCATTGCAACTCCACGAGGTGAGATCTTGCATGGAGCCCCAGGCCGAGGGAGATTGACAGTTATTTTGTGTTTCTTCCATTTGCGAATAATCGCACCAACTGTTGTCACCTTCTCACCAAGCTGCTTGGCGATGGTCTTGTAGCCCATTCCAGCCTTGTGTAGATCTACAATCCTGTCCCTGACATCCTTGGAGAGCTCTTTGGTCTTGGCCATAGTGGAGAGTTTGGAATCTGATTGATTGATTGCTTCTGTGGACAGGTGTCTTTTATACAGGTAACAAACTGAGATTAGGAGCACTCCCTTTAAGAGTGTGCTCCTAATCTCAGCTCGTTACCTGTATAAAAGACACCTGGGAGCCAGAAATCTTTCTGATTGAGAGGGGGTCAAATACTTATTTCCCTCATTAAAATGCAAATCAATTTATAACATTTTTGACATGCGTTTTTCTGGATTTTTTTGTTGTTATTCTGTCTCACACTGTTCAAATAAACCTACCATTAAAATTATAGACTGATAATTTCTTTGTCAGTGGGCAAACGTACAAAATCAGCAGGGGATCAAATACTTTTTTCCCTCACTGTATGCCTTGAAATACATCCACAGGTACACCTCAAATTGACTCAAATGATGTCACTTAGCCTATCTGACGCTTCTAAAGCCATGACATCATTTTCTGGAATTTTCCAAGCTGTTTAAAGGCACAGTCAACTTAGTGTATGTAAACTTCTGACCCACTGGAATTGTGATACAGTGAATTATATGTGAAATAATCTGTCTGTAAACAATTGTTGGAAAAAATACTTGTGTCATGCACAAAGTAGATGTCCTAACCGACTTGCCAAAACTATAGTTTGTTAACAAGAAATTTGTGGAGTGGTTGAAAAACGAGTTTCAATGACTCCAACCTAAGTGTATGTAAACTTCCGACTTCAACTGTACACACCCAAGTACAGCAAAACATCAGTTTAAAGGTTAATTGAGAACGTTTCACCTTCCAGGGAACAGACTTTCATCCAAAATACACTGGAGACAACCTAACCTGCACAGTGCAAGGCCTGAAGAGGAGCACACAGTACAAATTCAGGGTAAGAGTGTGTGTGTCTGTCTGGGAGGTTTTATGGTGGTGAAATGGCGTCTGATTGTGTGTTACCGTGGAAACGGAAAAAGGCTTTTATTCTGCTAGAAAGACACAATGATTGGTGTCAACATGTGCACGAGCACACACGCACTACACAATGAACCACCATTTAGAAGCCGTACAACCACCATCAGTCTATCCTCTGTAGAAATACCTGCAATTTACTGCTATTTATAAACGTGCGTGCGTGCACGTGTATGGTGCATATTTGTGTGCCTACGTGCGTGTATGTGTGTGTGATCTGTCTGTATGGGACAAATCATCACAAAAAAATGGTGAACAGTTTTATTCCAAAAAGCTATATATCCATTTTCAGAAATGTTGGTAAATTAGCTTTTATTGTTTAAAGAAATTATGAAAGAGATTGGTGTGTTTTTTGCACTATCTAATCATGGCGTAGGGTTGTTCAATGACAGACATGTATTTGTTTAAAATCTATTACTTGATGGTTTCATTTCAGAGAGACAAATAATAATGTTTTTTGCTAAATGCTATATATCCAGCTCACTCTCAGAGACATAAGTAGTACTGCTAGGTTTTAAACAGTCAAATGGAATAAATAACTACATTTTGAATAAAGAACTGTAGAAATGATACATTTGTGATGTCAATATTATGATGATATATATTAGTTTTTTCATACAGTAGTATGAGATCTGTATGTAAAACATTTACATTTGACATTTTAGTCATTTAGCAGATACTCTTATCCAGAGTGACTTACAGTAAGTGCATTCATCTTAAGGTAGCTAGGTGAGACAACCACATATCACAATCAAATATATAGGATACGAACATTCCATTCCAGCAAAACAATGGATATATAGTGTTTTGCAAAGAGACACATTTTCATAAACATCTCAAATCTATTAATAAAACATCTGAGATCAGTAATATTTTACACTCACATGAAGGTACCAATAAGCAATCATTTCTGATGAAAAAACACAAATGTGAAAATTGGCGTTTTGGAAATGTCTATATTTATGTCACAGTGTTGAAGTAGTGACTCGTTGATTAGAGAGTGGACTAGAACATCCCTCTCTTCTCCCCTCCAGTCATCCCTCTCTCTCTCTCTCTGTAGTGTCCATTAGTTGAGGGAAGTATTCAGACCCCTTGACTTTTTCCACATTTTGGTAGGTTACAGCCTTATTCTAAAATTGATTAAATAGTTTTTTTCCCTCATCATTCTACACACAATACCACATAATGACAAAGCAAAAACAGGATTTTAGAAATGTTTGCTAATTTATTATAATAATTTTTTTTTTTTTACTTTACTCAGTACTTTGTTGAAGCACCTTTGGCAACGATTACAGCCCTGAGTCTTCTTGGGTATGACTCTACAAGCTTGGCACACCTGTATTTGGGGAGTTTCTCCCATTCTTCTTTGCAGATCCTCTCAAGCTCTGTCAGGTTGGATGGGGAGCGTTGCTGCACAGCTATTTTCAGGTCTCTCCAGAGATGTTCAGTCGGGTTCAAGTCCGGGCTCTGGCTGGGCCACTCAAGGGCATTCAGAGACTTGTCCCAAAGCCACTACTGCGTTGTCTTGGCTGTGTGCTTAAGGTCGTTGTCCTGTTGGAAGTTGAACCTTCACCCCAGTCTGAGGTCATGAGCGCTCTGGAGCAGGTTTTCATCAAGGATCTCTCTGTACTTTGCTCCGTTCATCTTTGCCTCAATCCTGACTAGTCTCCCAGTCCCTGCCGCTGAAAAAAATCCCCATAGCATGATGCTGCCACCACCATGCTTCACCGTAGGGATGGTGCCAGGTTTCCTCCAGAAGTGACGCTTGGCATTCAGTCAATCTTGGTTTCATCAGACCAGAGAATCTTGTTTCTCATGGTCTGAGACTCCTTTAGGTGCCTTTTGGCAAACTCCAAGCGGGCTTTCATGTGCCTTTTACTGAGGAGGGGCTTCCGTCTGGCCACTCTACTATAAAGGCCTGATTGGTGGAATGCTGCAGAGATGGTTGTCCTTCTGGAAGGTTCTCCCATCTCCACAGAGGAACTCTGGAGCTCTGTCAGAGTGACCATCGGGTTCTTGGTCACCTCCCTGACAAAGGCCCTTCTCCCCCGATAGCTCAGTTTGGCCGGGCCGCCAGCTCTAGGAAGAGTCTTGGTGGTTCCAAACTTCTTCCATTTAAGAATGATGGAGGCCACGGTGTTCTTGGGGACCTTCAATGCTGCAGACATTTTTTGGTACACTTCCCCAGATCTGTGACTCGACACAATCCTGTCTCGGAGCTCTACAGACAATTCCTTCGACCTTTTGCTCTGACATGCACTGTCAACTGTGGGACCTTATATAGACAGGTGTGTGCCTTTCCAAATCATGTCCAATCAATTGAATTTACCGAAGGTGGACTCCAATCAAGTTGTAGAAACATCTCAAGGAGGATCAGTGGAAACATGATGCACCTGAGCTCTATTTTGAGCAAAGGGTCTGAATATTTATGTAAATAAGGTATTTCTGTTTATTATTATTTTAATTTTTTTGTCATTATGGGGTATTGTGTGTAGAGTCTAGAGATGAGGAGTCTTTTTTTTTTCATGTGTTATTTCATAGTTTTGATGTCTTCACTATTATTCTACAGTGTAGAAAATAGTAAAAAA